>NC_143136.1:75472196-75775227 GCF_059928025.1 Delphinapterus leucas | reverse complement strand
AGGAGGGCGTAGACAGTCTAAGTCACATCAGTAAAGATACAACAAGCAGAAGCATGACTGTGATGATGAAGAAATATATGTGATGTTATGAGAGTAAATTGTAAGCCCTGACCTAGTTTGGACAACAAGAAAAATGTCTCTTGGACGTTTTCTTTAATTAAACTGCAATGAGATAAGGAGTAAATTAGGCAAAGCCATTGATAGGTCAGCTGATGGTATTGTCAGGGACAGAATTTGAGGTAGAGGAAATAGCTAGATGGTGGTAAAAAATTTTTTTCTGCATAGAAATATTTATTTGTAAATTTCTTTTCTGCATTAATTTGTGCTCTTCCATCATAAAAGCCCAGTCTCTGCAGAGGATAATTATATAATCAGTATATGGTTAGTGTAATAAGGCAGGGTCTCTCAGCTGTACAGTTTTACTATTTTTCACCTTAATCTTCCTTTACATATGAAATTTATTTTCCCTAAAGTAGACATGTGCATTAAATCTGAAAATTTTTAAACTGGATTTCCCCCATAGCAAGTTAGGTTTAAAATGCAATAACAGTCAGCTTTCCTCACCCTATATAAATATTATTTCTAATTCTTTAACTATGCTTTGTTTTTCTATATTAAATGCCGAATGTAGACTCAATTACAGGATTTAGAAAAAATGTTTTTTTTAAATGACACACTATGTTTTCCACAAGTCACTCTCTATTTAATTAACCTGCTTTATTTTCTTCAGACAATCATTATTAAACACATTTATTTAGTGAGCTAATTTTTGTTTGTTGCTTACCTGCTCAACACTAGTGGAGTAGACTCCACTAAACAGGGACCCTCCTGTCTTACTCACCACTGTGCCCCATCACTGAAAATAGTCCTGGCTCAATAAATGTCTGTTAAAAGAATACTTCAATGAGTCATATGTTGGCAAGTATGGATACCGTGTAAAAGATTTATAGGTGTTATTATCACCCTGGCTATAAGGAGAGGTAAAAATTTCATATATATATATATATATATATATATATATATATATATACAGTATATTTTTTCTGCCCTTATGCAAACATACAAATAATTATATTTTTAAAACTTATCTTTGCATTTAAATAACTGCTCAGTTCTTTAAAGTATTATTTGCAAACATTTAAAAGGACAAAAGCAGAAAAGGATAAAAGTAGTAAAACATGAACACTATGAGATGCAAATACTGGTTACAAGAGAAAAAGACAGAAAACATCTTTCCAGTTGAGGGAAAGAAAATAAAACTTGTATTAATGAAGTGACTGGTAAATGTATTTGTCCATTCCAGTGTGTTACTTCAGAGACGTCAAGAATACTTTCATGTTTAATCTTATGTCTGAGGAAAATCATTATACTAAGAGATTCATACAAGATAAAAATAGATAATTTCAGCTTGTGCTAGAAAATGACTTTTATTGCATTGACATGTTCCATTTATTTTTATGATTTAAAAATGGCATGAACTCAAATTTAAAACAAATCCCATGAAACAATTAGGAAAGAATTTTACTACAAGTAATGGGAAATGTAAAATTCTGTGAAGCTCTTAAAACGAACACCAATTACTACACAAAGTTGAATAACAACCTTGCAAACCATTTGAATTAAAAACTTTTATGTGCATTCTTTTGTATTTGTCTGAATAACTTTGAGGTCAAGAAATATGGCATAACATTTGAGCAATACCTTATTTTCCCCTCATCTAATCATGAATGTAAATATATGGAGTTCTTACCTTGGTAAAGATAAATGGAAAAGATGCTAAATTTGGAGAGATTCTGGATATTTTGTGTTTATTTTTCTGGAATTGTCTTTCATATTTATTTTCTGTTTTTTATTTCTTCTTTTGAGACATTCCTAGAATATAAATTGGTAAGATCAATTGCGTCTTAGAAAATTCAACCACGTCATTTGCAAAAAATGAATAAATTCAAGATATTGAACAAAAACTGTCATATTCCAAACAAAAATAATGTATTAAAATTTTTCTCACTTTAGTTCATAATTAAGCCCAAACAGACATTTCCATTAATTTATCAAAGTGGCATGTCATTTTGCTATGTTTAATAAATAATCAACTTCACTTTCTAACTCGTATAATATTTAAGAAAAATGATACAATTTCTAAACAAAACTTCTTATCATAAAGAACAATTTATGGAAAATAACTTCGGTAACACTGAATATTAATAAGTTACAATAATTACTTCTCCTTAACAGCTTACCCTTTACAAGCTATGAATCAAGGCTAAAGTTTATAATATAATATCATCAAATAAATAAGCTATTATATTTAGTAATATTTCAAAATATGCCTGGGATAAACAGACCTTGCAATTCCATCTCTATTTCCAGGCCACCCTATTTTTTTTTTTACATGCTCTACTTTAATTTTTAAGATGAATAATAGATAAAAATCAAAATTATATTAGAAATGAAACAGGATGAGAGGACATCAAACTGAAAGCAAAGCTTGGTTTTGGTACAGGCTTTACCCCTTGAACCAAATAATTTATAGGAGCTGTCCACTCAGAAATCATATAATTCTGTGACTTCCTACTCTGACACCAATATTTAAATAATAGAATCCTTCAGAATCACAGTGATCCATGTGAGTCTTCTCTTAATGAAAAGGAGGTATGAAGCTTTTTTTGGAGTCTAACATACCCCAGATCTAGTGCTAATAATAAGACATAATTACCTCATTTAGCTTTTTTTTTTTTCATTTAATAATGAAATTCAGTCACTCTAAGTTTCAGGTTTGGAAAGGGCTCAGACTTTCTATACCTCATTTCATTTTTTTTGGTTTTTTATTTTTTACATCTTTACTGGAGTATAATTGCTTTACAATGGTGTGTTAGTTTCTGCTTTATAACAAAGTGAATCAGTTATACATATACATATGTTCCCATATCTCTTCCCTCTTGCATCTCCCTCCCTCCCACCCTCCCTATCCCACCCCTCTAGGTGGTCACAAAGCACCGAGCTATCTCCCTGTGCTATGCGGCTGCTTCCCACTAGCTATCTATTTTACGTTTGGTAGTGTATATATGTCCATGCCACTCTCTCACTTTGTCACAGCTTACCCTTCCCCCTCCCCGTATCCTCAAGTCCATTCTCTAGTAGGTCTGTGTCTTTATTCCTGTCTTACCCCTAGGTTCTTCATGACATTTTTTGTTTTTTTTCTTAAATTCCGTATATATGTGTTAGCATACAGTACTTGTCTTTCTCTTTCTGACTTACTTCACTCTGTATGACAGACTCTAGGTCCATCCACCTCACTACAAATAACTCAATTTCGTTTCTTTTTATGGCTGAGTAATATTCCATTGTATATATGTGCCACATCTTCTTTATCCATTCATCCAATGATGGACACTTAGGTTGCTTCCATCTCCTGGCTATTGTAAATAGAGCTGCAATGGACATTTTGGTACATGACTCTTTTTGAATCATGGTTTTCTCAGGGTATATGCCCAGTAGTGGGATTGCTGGGTCATATGGTAGTTCTATTTTTAGTTTTTTAAGGAACCTCCATACTGTTCTCCATAGTGGCTGTACCAATTCACATTCCCACCGGCAATCCAAGAGGGTTCCCTTTTCTCCACACCCTCTCCAGCATTTATTGTTTCTAGATTTTTTGATGATGGCCATTCTGACTGTTGTGAGATGATATCTCATTGTAGTTTTGATTTGCATTTCTCTAATGATTAATGATGTTGAGCATTCTTTCATGTGTTTGTTGGCAATCTGTATATCTTCTTTGGAGAAATGTCTATTTAGGTCTTCTGCCCATTTTTGGATTGTGTTGTTTGTTTTTTTGTTATTGAGCTGCATGAGCTGCTTGTAAATTTTGGAGATTAATCCTTTGTCAGTTGCTTCATTTGTAAATATTTTCTCCCATTCTGAGGGTTCTCTTTTGGTCTTGTTTATGGTCTCCTTTGCTGTGCAAACTCTTTTAAGTTTCATTAGGTCCCATTTGTTTATTTTTGTTTTTATTTCCATTTCTCTAGGAGGTGGGTCAAAAAGGATCTTGTTGTGATTTATGTCATAGAGTGTTCTGCCTATGTGTTCCTCTAAGAGTTTGATAGTTTCTGGTCCAGGCCACCCTATTTTAATTTAATGAGTGAATATACAAGTATTTTAGACATATACATGACTTCTCTACAGATGCATATCTGACCCTTGTTTCATATGTATCAATAGTTCCTTTCTCATTGTATCGCCTTTAATGAGAGATCAGATTTATAAAAAGAATGTTATTTAAGTTGATTCTATTTATGAAGGTAGATATCTTTACTCTAGCTAGGTAAGTGATGATAAATATATGATTTTCTTTGTGCAGGAAAACTAATAGTCGTGTTTTCTGCCCCCAAATAAAGTTAACAATCATGTATCATGCATTTTGTTAAGCAGTGAGGCCTCCTTCTAACACTCATTTACTTTCTTAAATTAGGACCAGGGTTAACAGTCTGAAGCAAAAGAATAAAGGAGCTAAGGATATCAAAACACACTAGGGTATTTTTACCCTCACTGTCAATTCCCTTACACTATAATATTTTCACAAGTAAAAATTTGATCCAAAGTTCCAATAAGATTGTTTAATCTTTAGTATTGTGTTAACTCTAAACCACTCTAGAACTTAGAACTTTGTAATAGTGATGTTTATTCACCTAGTAATAACACTAAAAATAACATCTAAGATAGTGATTCTCATCAGGAGCAATTATGGTTCCCAGGGGACATCTGGCAATGTCTGGAGACATTTTTGGTCCCTACTGAAGGTACTACTGGTATCTACTGGGTAGAAGCAAAGGATGCTGATAAACATCTCAATAGGATAGTCCCCATAACAAATAATTTTCTGGTTCAAAATGTCAATAATACCAAGATTTAGGAAGCTTGACCCAAATGTCTTGATCTGATTTTAAAATATTTCATTTTAAAGGACTAAATGGCCTTTAGATCAAGACATTCAGGTCAGCTTCCAAATTAGAAACCTTGTAGAGACAAGCTGTGTGATTGTTTTTATACTTGGCAAGACTCACACTCACATACAGGAAAATTTTCAATGTCACCAAATTGGTAAATTAAAGTGATCATTTCTGGTAAAGTATATTGGTAACTATTTTCCTTAAATAGATTATAAGGAATAGCTTAGAAGATATCTGAAAAGAACAGGCTTTCTATGCTCTCTGAGAAAATAAACAGAATTGCTGAAGAGAAATACATTTCCATAATTTCATCATTGCACCAGGAAATTGCATCTCGAAAACTTCGAGTGTCTGAGGTATACAGTACAAATTGAACTAAACTGAAGCAAGATATCAGGCGTTAACAGTAACTGCTTTTCCAGACACCAGAGAGTTATTGGAAGTGTGCTGTAGAATATCTGGGAAACCATGACTACATTTCTTATTGTAGATTAACACTGGGGAGCTGGAGCCAGGGGTGTGACATATTCAATATTTGAGCTTATCCATCATCCATCCCAATCTACTTCCTCTGTAACTTCCTGTACTGCAGAAATTAGAAAGCAAAGAAATGTATTCCCTGAGTTCACAGCAGCTAGGTTTCTATATGTGATTTAGATTTCTATCATCAGATGTATTCATATGAGTTCTGAATTGAAAACTGAATTAAAGTAAGGGAGAGAGAAAAAAGATCAGAGAAGGAGACAGAGAGAGAGAGAAGAGGATACAAGAGCAAGGCAACCACTTAGCAGGAGAGTAGAGTGTGTAGGTACTTTGGAGCCAACAGTTCTGGTGGTTTCTTCCTGATCTTCAGACTGCAGAGTGCAGGTAAGGTGGCTGCCAGTTTGTGTACTAGCTGCCTCAATCTCAATCTCTGGTGTTGACCAAGTAAAATGTGTAAAGATTAATGTCCTGTGTGTGATCATGGTATTATTTAAAATAGGCAAAATATGGAAACAACCTAAATGTTCCTCGAGAGTGGGTCACTTAGATAAATAAATGTACATTAATAGAATTTACTTAAATTCACCTATAAAAATAATATAGATCTGTGTTAATTGTCAAGGAAAGATGTGATGATACAAATATTCAGGCATGCATTTTTTAACAAATATTTATGGTACACCTACTGTATATTTGGTAATGTAATATATATTGACAATGACAAACTTGAAGTATTTCCACCAATTATATAAATTAATATTTTGAAATTCA
This sequence comes from Delphinapterus leucas, assembly GCF_059928025.1. Classification (NCBI taxonomy): domain Eukaryota; kingdom Metazoa; phylum Chordata; class Mammalia; order Artiodactyla; family Monodontidae; genus Delphinapterus; species Delphinapterus leucas. Next base: position 75,769,024 of record NC_143136.1, on the reverse strand, counting down.
TAAGGTATCTTTAAATGAAAAATGTTGTGAAACTGTATGAACAACAATAATCTATCATTAAAAACATACCTGGGTTTGCATATTCATAGAAAAATACCTATGAGGTGATTTAGTAAATATTACCAATAGATATTTCCAAACTATATAAATAAAAGCTACTACCTTATTTCACATTTTGTTTTTATGCATCACACTTTTGTTTGTATAGGCAGAGGAAATAAATTATTTCCATTTTAAAGTGGAATGATTTAAATATTTGTGATATACTTATAACTCTCCTTTATCTATAATACACTATTTCTTCTCAAGTTCAACTTGTCTGATATGTGAATAGATAGTCTTTATACACATGTATGTATATACCTGTTTCCTTATATGTGTGTCATATTTTATATATCTCTTACTGATGGAGTTAATATAATATGCCTTCTTAAGTTGCAACAGAAATAAAAAGAATCAGGTAAATACAATTCTAAGTATGTTGTAAAAATTCCAATATGCATTTCTTCCAAATGGCTATACGTTATTGAGCATTTATAATGTGCAAGATATGGTTCTAAGTACTTTAGATGAATTCCCTTAATTAATCCTCACCACAGCACAATACACTAGATCCAAAGCCTAGCACCTCTTTATGTAATAGGAAACTATCACTCAGAGAACCGAAGTGCCTTACCAGGTGTTTATGGCCAGTACATGGTAGAGTTTGTTGACCTGAAAAAAATCCCACAACATAAGAGCTATGAGTTGAGTCTATTCGGTGTCTTACTGAGGACTATAGCTTCTCACAGAATGATGAAGAGGCATAAGCTTACTGTGCACATCTTCATATGTGTTGAGTTTAATGTGTTAATTCATGTTAACCTCATGATTGAAGTGAAATTCTGCTGCTTGTCATTCACAAATCTATGTAAGCATATCTATTTTGTTCATCATCATTTCTTTCTGCCATACAAAATATCTTTTCTTTGGAATCTCTATTTCTCCACTTTGGTGATTAAATTTTAGAAACAAATAAAGGAGCATATCACCATGCTCACAGAAGGTTATTATATAACTTGGTAGCAATATCTCATTGTCCTTCGAAAGACTTCTTAAGAACAATAGATAACTATGTGACTCTGAGGGGAAAATTAACATACATCTTAAATTTGTGCAGTAAAGATTTGTCTGTCTTTTCTGTTCAGCTTCTAATTAGCCTTCTTGTCTCTAATTGTCTGTGCGATTCTTAGGAAGTCATATCCTTTCAAAGAAAAAGTTAATGATTGAAAGTTACCATCTTATTAGCCAAGTGACTGATGTTAGATAATTGTATAACAGCTACAAATAAGAGCCTTCTTACTTTCACCAGCTTAGCACTCTTTCTTAATAAAACATCAAAATGTTACCTCCCAAACGTTATTATTCACACTTTGTTTTATAACTAAACACCATATAATAAAAGAACAGAGGTGACAGTAAGATATGAAGAATGCTAGTGTTAAACGTGAACGTGGTTGTATTTTTTTCCCTGAATTTGCAAAAACGCTAAATATATTAGTGCAGACCTAAGGCAAATGCAACCAGATGAACTTTAAGCATGATATACAGAAAGTAATCTTTATGAATTCCAAAACCAACAAGAATATGTTTATTAATACAATTAATTAAATGTGGTGTTCTCTGATTTCTAGACTGTGTAATTCAAATAATGTAAAAATCTATGTGTTAAACTATACATTGTACTAAGCACGTGGGAATCAAAATTGAAAAGGTGAAATCTCTGCCCTCAGTGTAGGAAATGTGCCCTCTAACAGATAAGAGAGAGTCAATGCCATGGGCTGCACTCCTATATGCAAATTCTTTACACAAACTGTGAGTAAAGGAATATCAGAGAAGGTGCTATAAGAGCTAAACTTTATGGATCAATAGAATTTTGTCAAACCAAGAGGGAAAAAAAAGAGATTAATTCCAGGCAGAAAAAATTGTATAAAAGAAGCAGACATGGTGAAACTACATGGGGCATTCACATAATAATGTGCACACCAGTGTAACTAACATGGACAGTGCATGGCAGCAAGTGCTGGAAGATCAAACTAAGGGTAGATTGGCGATACATTACACAATTTAAATTACCAGCTCTGTTTTAGAAAGATAACTCCAGCAGCAATAGGGTGTTGTGGGAGCAGGGTAGGAACAAAGTCCAAGGATCATTTTCGAGTCTATTGCAGGAATCTAAAAGAGAGATGATGAGAGAGCCTGAGCAAGTTCCAGTGGAGGCTGAATGGGGGCAGAGGAAGGTCCAGAAAGGCTTGGCGGTAAGGTCAACATCAAGGTGTTCAGCTTCATGGGGACATTTCGGAAGGAGACAGGAAAACTTCAGCTTTAAAAAATGTGTGATGCTTTCAAATCTTCCATTCATTTCATTTGATAACATCTGTATTGGACAATCAGCACCATGCCTGACTTGCAGATAAAACAACTGAAACTCTGATGTCAAGTAGTTTATCTAGTTCACAAAGAAGATGTAAATCTAAAAACAATAGCTTTCTTGACTATTATTCTGACACTCTTTTCGTACAATAGCTTAAGTAATTTTTTATGTAACCAAGAAAAATTGTAGGAAATATTAGTTTTCCATTTGAAAATGTATCTATATCTATCTACATCCACATCTATATCTGTACCTATAACTATCATCCATCTATTTATCTTTAGCATAATCCTTAAGAATAGGAGAAATTATGATCTTAAATTCTGCAATAAATTTCTTCAAAGTAATAGTTTTATTATTTTTATATATTTTATTCTCACAGTGGGACTTCTGATTTCTTCTGTATGATTCCTTGCCCAGCCTAGACAACCATGTTCAGAAGCTTCTGGAATGTTCTGACAAATATTCCATATATTCTACTTCCAGCATTAACTCCTGCCACTCTAAACTAAAATTACCTAAAGTAATCCTTCCACTTCTCATAGAGTTGTTGTCAAGCAACAAAGGACAGTTTAGACCCAGCCCACTAAACATAACATTTTATTTCAATTATATCCTTGTTATGGTTTGGAAATTCTTATGGTCATCAATCAATATTCCTAAAGTAATTTTAAACCTAGAATGTAAAATGCAGTTTTTAAGCCATTACATTACTATTGTAATAATAATAAACTAGAATTTGTTGAGTATTTTCAAGTTGTCAAACAGTGTCATAAATGCTTTGCATGCATTATCTCATTTAACCCTTACAATGGATACATTATTATTATTATTATTATTATTATTGTACAACCAGAGCCGCAGAGGTTTAGAAATATTAAACATATATGTCAAGGTCACAGAACTATGAGCTGTCAAAACTAGAACTCAAACCCACTTCTGTTTGAACTTAAAGTTAATTGTTATATTATATTGCACTAATATTATTGTCTATCAAAAGTCCTCATTCAAATTTCCTACCATAGTGCATAGTAAAATATAGGCACTAAAACTAGCTTTGATTTAATGTCACAGTTGCTTAAGTGAGACAATAATTTTGTTGAAATAAATACAAAGATATTGAAAACAACAATGCAAGAGGTTTAATAAAAGTATTATTGGGCTTCCCTGGTGGCACAGTTGTTGAGAGTCCATCTGCCGTTACAGGGGACACGGGTTCGTGCCCCGGTCCAGGAAGATCCCACATGCTGCGGAGCGGCTGGGCCTGTGAGCCATGGCCGCTGGGCCTGCGCGTCCGGAGCCTGTGCTCCACAACGGGAGAGGCCACACCAGTGAGAGGCCCGCATACCACAAAAAAAAAAAAAAAAAAAAAGTATTATTAATTGGGAGATGCATGTACAAAAATCAACTTTTTGAATTAAAATCCAATGGGCATAATTGCTTTCCTTACTCCTCTCTACCCATAATTGTGATGGAAAACCAGACAATAAGCAAGCCGTAGATCCTCTATTTCAAGAAATTCTTGGAAAATAGAAGGTAGATGGGGTATTATCTGCTAATAAGAAGGAGCAGAGGGAACTACAAGCAAAGCCACATCATAGAATATTCTAAAGAAAGTCTCAAATGAAGGTAAATCATCAAAAGCAAGAAAGGAGGTGCAAAGACATAGGATCTTCTTTAGCATTTTTGAGATCTTTATTCTGAGAATCTGCCCATGGACAGAATGGGCAATCTTTACTCTCAACCTCCCTTAAACATATTCTAAATAGACTGAACTATCTGCTAAGAGAGAGCTCCTGTCGTAATCATCAAGGCTGGAGATTTGCAAGAGCACAAGTAACTCCAGACCACCAAAAGGACCACTGAGGTAGAAACAAAAGGAGAAGAAACAGGGCTGACCCTGGCTTCCATCCTGAAGCAGTGTCTCTGAAGCAAGACCTCTGACATGCCAGACTCTGGCTCAAGAAAGAAAATAGAGAAAGCCCAAAACTCTTGAGCCTAAGAAGGATGGGAAATTGCCAGAGCTGGAATACAAACTAACTGCACACTCTCCCTTCTTAAAACCATGCACAGCTTTTAGCTACAATAAGAACACAGATTCACTGACAAGGAAATATCAATAATCGAAGGCAATTAGGAAAAAACAACACTGAATCAACAGATATTTAAGAAAATCAAATGTTTTGTGTGAAGACAAGAATCCCTACAAAAGCACTACACCAAAGTGACTGAGTTTAAAGAAAATACATATTCAATATCTTCAAGAAAAATGCACAGCTAACAAATAAAAAGCTCCTTCTAAAAAGAAATTAAAACAATATATTTAAAAAGAAACAAAATAAATATGACTGAATATTGTCTTAGTAAACTGGAAAGTGTAATTGAGAGTTTCTACTTGAATGCTGAGCCAAGAAGAAAGTGGTAGAATTTATGAGTAAACTTAGGAAAAATGAAAAGATGAATTCACATGTTCCAAGATGCATCTTAGAGAAGTAAAAAGAGAGTACCAAAAGAGGAAACAAAAGAAAATAATAACATGGCTGAATAAATTTCCCAGTCTGCTTTAGACTGAATGAGGGCTCACTGGGCTCTAATTAAAAATAAAGGAAAATAGAGTGACTTGCCCAAGGCCACTCTGTTTTCATTATGTTACATTAGGTTACAAAATCTACTTGTTATGAATGAAATGTACATAAAATGCTTAGCACAGTGCCAGATTCATAGAATGTGTTTAATAATTAGATTTTTTTTCCTAAAGGGCTTGAAACAATGTGTGTGTTTATGTGTGAGCACATGTAGTAGGCGCTGAATAAATAACATATTGATTGAACAAAAAAAAAGAAAAGAAAACCAACAACACAATGTATTTTAACAAGACAAATTTAGGCATATTCTTGTCAAGTTTCAGAACTCCAAAAGCAAATAGAAATAAAAATAACAGCAGAAAATTTTAGGCATAAAGTTTTTTTTATCACTGCTAAAAGACAATGACAACCTGAAAGGAAATTATTTTAAACCTATCATCTTATGCCAGGAAAAACTAGCATTCCAATATGAAGACTAATTAAAGATATTCTCTGAAAATTTCTGGTAAAATTCAAAGATGATAAATTTAAGAAAACAGAAAACAAATCCAAAAATATGTAGGATATATGATACATTGTTGAGGGAAATAAAGCAAATCGTAACCATATATAAGTGACTATCAAAATATACATTAATAAAAATTATGAAATGCTATTGTAAATAACACTATCTCAGGGCTAGATATGAGGAGAGAATAACATATAATAAGAAATTTATTAAACCATTCTGATCTACCAGTGAAAACAGAATTTAAGACGTGCAGAAGCTATTAGAATTTACATTTACCTGAAACTAATGAGTTAATGAGCTATTTTTCCATTTTGGCCTAGACAGTAAAGAGTTTGTCACTAGAGTTATTCAGTTAAATGTCTGTTATATGCATAATAACATGCAAAGCTCACAGTTTTTTGCCAAAAGTTATGATTGACTTTCCTTTGGTTGGAGTTACAAACTGAAATAAATGCTTCCCTGATGTTAACATGAACTAATAAATCTCTTAATTGCTTTACCTCATGATCTCTTAATAAGCTGTTAATGTAGCACTCAGATATTTTGACTGTCTTCTGAGACAAAAGAGAAAAACAAGTAAATGATGAAAATTTTTTGCTTAAACAGTGCTTTTATTACTCTTCATCCAGTTTGTTAAAAGACACTGACATTTTCTTGAGAATGAAATTCTACAGAAAATGTATCTTCTTACATTATATATATTAGATAATTTTAAATATATGTTTTTAAAGTGATAAAAAGAATTATAATAATTATCAGCCTGTTTGATACAATCATATTTTAAAGCTATATTCTATAGTCTTTAATATTTAGTTTTTTGTTCTGTTAGGGATTTTGAATAGAGATGGTTAGCTCAGGGGAAAGAGTCAGGGAAATACATGAACATTGGATTTGAAAAAATCTAGGAAAATTATTGATAAGAGGATACAGGTTCAATATCTCCTCCTCTGGGTGTCTCTGCAAGATATCAAGAAACTTTAAGCAAACAATTTTATGAAGAATGTGGCTGTCTTGTACCCAGTCTGTCCTTATCAACCAGATCATATAGAAATTTTCAAGTGTTTGAATGAGTAAAGAAATAAATGTTTGCCTAAATGAATTAATAAATAAATTGATTACCTGGAACACAAGAGAAAAAAATAACTTACCTTTAATTACACATATATACAATGAAATAATTATTTAGAAAAGATTCATTACATTTAGTACACTAAATAGAGTACTAAATATTGGGGCAGAACATTGAATAAGGCAGAAATCACCCCTGCCTTCAAGATGTAAATATCAGAGAGAAAAGTGAAACTAAAAAAAGAATTGAACAATAAGTTAAATATTAGCATAAGTGAAGACTAGTTTAGATGCAAAGAGTGAGTACAGAACCTGGAGAAATCTGAAGGATAATTATGAGTTACCAAGGATAAGAAAGATGGGGAAGGAACAGCATGTATACATAATAGGTTAGAGAAATACAATTGACCCTTGAAAAACATGGGTTTAAACTTATGTGGGTCCACTCACACAAGGATTTTTTTCAATAGTAAATACTACAGTACTACACGATCCGAGGATGGTGGAATCAGTGGACACAAAACCGCGGATAAGGAAGAACTGCAGATATGGAGGCCATATAAGTTATGCACAAATTTTGACTGTGTGGAGGGTCAGTGCCCCACCCCCCCATGTTATTCAAGCGTCAACTGTACTTCCTTTAAAGTCATCTCAGTTTTCTCAGATGCACAGGGTAAGTTTCTGGACTTCTTTTTTCTTAATACAACAACTTCTTTTTTCTTAATACGGCAACAAGTCAGGCAGGAAGTTGAATTTCTTTCTTTATGATGTGAATTTTATGTAACACAACTTTATAAAATATTTATTCTAACATTACCCTAATTTTGACACTTCTCATTATGCCTGAGATTATTGCAATAGTTTATAGTCTCATCTTCACACTCTAACATAGAACTTTTTTAGAGCATCCTTTTCTTCAGTAATTGGTATTTTCCTACAAGAGCATGCTGATCATATAACACTTGTCTTTCAGATAGTGTTAGTGATCCACACATTAACATCTTTACCATGGCAACCACAACTGCTATTAGGTGACATTAACTGACTTTTCTACTGTGTTTTTTAACCAACCTCTCCATGAAACCTCAATAACAATTACAGTAGAAAGATAACTTATTGGGGCTTCCCTGGTGGTGCAGTGGTTGAGAGTCCGCCTGCCGATACAGGGAACATCGATTCGTGCCCCGGTCCAGGAAGATCCCACATGCCGCGGAGCGGCTGGGCCCGTGAGCCATGGCCGCTGAGCCTGCGCGACCGGAGCCTGTGCTCCACAGCGGGAGAGGCCACAACAATGAGAGGCCCGCGTACCACAAAAAATAAAAAATAAAAAAATAAGACAACAAATAACAAGTGTTGGCAAGGCTATGGGAAATAAGGAACACTTGTGTACTGTTTATGGGGTTGTAAATTGGTGCAGTCACAATGGAAAATAATATGGATGTTCCTCAAAAAATTAAAAATAGAACTGCCATATGATCCAGCAGTTTCACTTCAGGTATGTACCCGAAGAAAACAAAATTGCTAATTCGAAAAGATAAGTGCACTACAATGTCCTCTGCAACATTATTTGCAATAGCCAAGTGATGGAAGCAACCTGTGTCTATCGATAAACAAATGGATAAAGAAGATGTGGTATACATATACTATGGAATAATACTCAGCCACTGAAAAACAAATGAAATCTTTCCATTTGGGTCAATATGGATGGATCTAGAGAGTGTTATGCTAAGTGAAATAAGTCAGAGAAAGACAAATACTGCATAATGTTACTTATATGTGGAAACTGAAAAAACAAAACTCTCAAACAAAACAATAAAACAGACTCACAGATACAGAGAATAAATGAGTGGTTGCCAGAAAGGGGGGAGGGGTGAGAGGGTGGTCAAAATAGGTGAAGAGGATTAAATATAATTCTCCAGTTATATAAGAAATAAGTCATGGAGATGTAATATACAGCATAAGGAGTATGGTCAGTAATATTGTAATAACTTTGTATGGGGTTAGATGGTTTCTAGAATTATCATGGTGTTCATTTCATCATGTATGTATGCAGTGTCAAATCATTATGTAGTACACCTGAAATTAACATAATATTATAGGTCAACTATATTTCAATTTTAAAAATCCTTTCCTTTTTGTGCTCTATTTTATTTATATCTTCATTAGGATATTTATTTAATTCTCCTTTACATTACAATTAGTTCATTCATTTATTCAGTGAATATTTCAGTGTTTAGTGTGTGTGTGACGCTTCCTATGTGCCCTCTACTGGCTTATAAATTCTTTTAGAATAAGTTGTAAGTTCTCTTATTATTTCATCAGTGTCTAGAAAGGTATTTTCTGAGGAATACACGTAACATTCTGTTTTATAATTTAAAAATAAGAAAATCATGTAAGTACAGTTCTGGGACATGAGTTTTTGACTTAAGAAGATTAGGTAAGAAAGTTATGTGTCTCTTACAAGAGCAAATCCTAGGTTAAGTTGTCTTTTTAAAAATATGTTCAGAAAAACATATGTTCACGTATTTTTCTCTTAACCAGAGTCATCTAATGCATTATACTTAATTTTGTGTTTTGCAGTTGAAGAGTCCTATTGAAAAAACAATGAAATGCATGCAAAGACACATTAACAGAAGGATGAAGCTTTGGGATATTAGCTTATGGGAGAAGAGATGGAAAGTTAGAGAAATGGGATATATCTGTGGAAAATTAATCACATTGGGGAGAGGGGAGGGAGAGGACTATTATCATTAAATTTTGCATATCCATCCAGAGAGCAGATCTAGAACTAATGCAAAATATATAATGGAGAGGTAGAGTCAGATTTTGATTTAAAAATGAGAAGATACTTGCTGAGATAGAGTTCTATGGGAGTATTCATGCAGAGACTAGATAAATTCTGAATTGGAACTCCTTAATTGGAAAGCTGTACTGTAAGTAGGGCATTGAACTTGACAATTTCTAAGGCTCCTTTTCAAGTTGTGAATCAAGGATACTTCACATATCCAGTCATATTCCAATTTTCCATTTTTTCTCTATTTTAGGATTTCATTGTTTTCACTGTAGCTATAAAGAATGGCATGTAAGTGAATATAAGTATTAAACATTGGTGCTAATGGTTTAGAAAGTAAAAATTTTTCTGAAGCTTAGATTTCCAGAGATTTTAAAAGTTATTTTCAAATGTTTATAAGTTAACAAGTCATCAGGTGCCTACACAGCATTCATAAATTGTATAATCACTCATAAATGAAGGTCTACTTTGGTTTCACATACAACTTTCTTTTTTAAATTTATTTTTATTTTTTTAATTGAAGTATAGTTGATTTACAATATTATGTTAGTTTTAGGTGTACAGCAAAGTGATTCAGCTATATATGTGTGTGTGTGTGTGTGTGTGTGTGTGTGTATTACATATATATATTCTTTTTCAGATTCTTTTCCCTTATAAGTTATTACAAAATATTGAGTACAGATCCCTGTGCTATTCAGTAGGCCCTTGTTGGTTGTCTATTTTATGTTTAGTAGTATGTATATAAGTTTGGGATTAACACATACAACTTTCTTAATAGAAGTACAATCCTATTTGCGAAGATCAAGCATATTTAACATGATTAAATGATAAAGATATGCATGGGTTCACACAATTTATGTATTTGATGATTTTTTTGGTTTTCCACTCTTAGCCAAAACAGTTATAATGTTTATAAAATGCCAAGAGAAGCCCTGCTTAAAAAACATGATTATAAAATGATAAAATTTATTTTAGTATGACATGTGACATTAATATGTTTAATAAAGAAAATTAATATAAGGACTCAAAGAGCACAGAAAAATGCAAGCAGTAAAAGTATAATAAAGATACCTGTAAAAAAAAAAGAGTAACACATGTTTCAAAAATCCAGAGAAGGAGCAATTCACCCAGTCACTCTGCTAATTACCTTGATTGTAGTAGGGCCACATAACCACCATGAGTCTCAATTTTCTCATCTCTTTAGTTAGGATATTTGTGCAGATCATCTAAAAGGTCCCTCTGAACTCTAAACATATAACTTTATAAACTTCCTCATGTATTCATTATCAAATAAATTGCATTTCAAATACTTTGGGTAACAGGCAGGCTTTCTTTTAATGAAAGGAAAGACATAGTTGTGGCTTTGGGAATATTTGTCAACTCTTAAATATCTAGTTTTTGAATTACCTTTATCTTTTGCCTTTCCATTGCACACTTTTCAGTCATTTCATTATTTATTAATACCAGAGATCTTGTGAAGAATTGGGAAACTTAAATCAGCAAACACTGCTATTATATAATCCATTTAAAAACAATAAGAGAGAAAATGGATTAAAATGAGTCCTTTGAATTAACTATGGATTGAAGAATTCTTCTCATTACAGCAGATCATCAGGACTTTGCTATTAAGACTACAAAACATCTTGGTGAGAATTTCATTTTCAACACCTAAGGATAATGTCAACGAAAAACACTGCTATATAACAATAATTATATAATTATTGATAGATTAAGTGATTAGAACCCTACCTAATAGAAATATTAGTATTGATCTCTAAAGATGGCCATGTATTTAAAGATTAACTGTAATTGAATCCCTGAGGCTGGAACAAAGTAATCAAATTATAAAAGAATTTATTTTAAGAAAACTTGATTTTATCTGAATGTAAGCTAGTATAAAATATACACATATGTTATATAAATATACAAATTAATTAGTGATTAATGTATTCATGAACTCAATTAATATGTATAACACAATTATATTTGAGTATAGTAGTAGAAAAACAAATAAAATATAATATTCTAACATATGCTTCTATGTAGAGGAAGCTGCAATACAAATTTTAAATATTTTTATACAGTAAGATTTGCAATGGCAAAACATTTTGTGTTCATATAAATTGAATGGCTGTTAGTTAATCACAATTAAAGAATTCTAAAAATACCTGATTTTCCAAATGGACAGTCAGAGAAATGTTTACTAATCTTTGTGTGGCATATTAACATCTAAAATATGTGTAAAAATAGAAGACACTCCTAAGTTCTTCCTTTGTTGTACAATGACCTTATAAACCAATGTCTAAACAACTACATAGGTCTATTTGTTCTTTTATTACTATTTAACTGAAAATTTTTTACCATGAATGGGTACTGATTTTTGCCAGATGCTTTTTTGTATTATAGTTTTGCAAAATGTGTTTTGCATTTCCTAAAAATGGCTGCAAAAGCATTTCCCATCCCACACGCTTTCTGCAGTGTGACCTTGCCAACCGGAGATTATTTCTCTAGTCCCTTGAATGTGAGCAGACTTTGGTACTGCTTTGTTTAATAAAATGTGGTGGCAATGGTGCTATGATGGCTGATTCTGGAGATAGCCATTTACTGGTCAGACAGTTTCTTCTGCTTGACACTTGGAAGACAACCACCATATAAGAAGTACAACAACCCTAAAACTGCCATGCTGTGAGAAGTCAGGACACAAGGAGAGGCCCTGGAGAATCAAAGGGCAAGGGCATCTGGGTATCAGACATGTAAGTGATGATGCCATCATGGTAGTGGATTTTCTAGCCTCAGCCACCTTGGCTGAAGCCAAATGAATCAAAGAATCACCCAGCTAAGTCTTTCCTGAGTTCCTGACCCAAAGAACAGGGGCAAAAGGAAGCATTGCTTTAAGCAACTAAATACCAGAGCACCTGGTAATGTAGCCATAAATAACCAAATATATACCTCTTGAGAGGATAATATAGACTTTTCTCTTTTTATTTAGTTAATGTGGTCAAAAACTATATTGTTTAAATTTCAAGTAATGAAATAACCTTATTCCTGAAATATACCAAATGTGGTTTGTGGGGAGATGTTTACTAAGAGGAGAAATTAAGAGTAAGGGGATTCTTCTGGTAACCATAAGTTCGTTCTCTAAGTATGAATGCTTGGTTTCTTATGGTTAGAGAGGGGAAGGGTGGGGAGTGGAGGGATAGTTAAGGAGTGTGGGACTGACATGTACACACTACTATATTTAAAGCGGTTAACAAACAAGGACCTACTCTATAGCACAGGAACTCTGCTCAATATTATGTAACAACCTAAATGGGAAAAGAATTTGAAAAAGAATAGATACATGTATATGTATAACCAAATCACTTTGCTGCACAACTGAAACTAACACAGCCTTGTTAATCAACTATACTCCAATATAAAATAAAAAGTAAAAAAAAAAAAAAAAGAGGGGATTCTCACTGAAGGTGGGCAGGTGATAAGATATCAAGGGTTGGTCGGGGGTGGGGGAATGAGGAGTTTGATCAGATAACCAGGGTGATCAGATATCCAAGGTGGGGAATTCTCTTTAAACTGACTTAGCAAGAGTTTTGCTACAACTGGACGATGCAAGGTCATCAAGGAAAGGGCCCAACATCAAGGCCTAGTTGAGAAGAGGGTTCAGAGGAGTGTGACTGAAGTTTGGTTAAGGAAAGAGCTTTTTTTAGGGTCTAGACTTTAGAAATATGTTACAAGCTTGATCATTACTCTATCTCTTTGATTTTATTATGTACAGTATTATGTTGCTTCTGTTGATATCTTTTACATTTTAACATTTTTCAAACAGAGTTGCAGCTAAACATTGAAGAGTATATTTAATACTATAGTCTTTCTTTTCCTAAAAAACATAACATCACAAAACATTATAAATGACTATATGTTTAAAATTAAGAAAATATGATACCTGTCCAGCTATATAACCTTCTCATTCTCCATTGAAATGTAAAATAACCCTAAGAAATTAGAAAGCTTATCACTTAATATAATAGATATTTTGCTATTCAACAATATGATATTTTAAATAAATCCAAGGTCAGATTCTTCCCTCAAGTGAGAATAGTAAACACAGTAAGTAGTTAAGAATACTGTCTTTAGAGCCATAAAGACCAAGTTTGAAATCCTTCATCTGTAAAGTGTCTCTAAAGACATGCAAATAACCATCTTAGAAAGGTTCCTCAACCATTCTTAGTATCATATATAAAGATAATAACATGTACTTTGTAAGATTATGGTGAAATTAAACATATTTTCCTCCCAAAATCAGCATAGTATGTAGTTGATACTAAAAATTCAATATATGTTAAATTATTAAGATCAAGCTTTGATGGTATTTTTTGACGATGTTAAAATATATGTCCTTAAACTTCTAAAGGATCATTGTAGTATAGAGGTTAAATGCTGCTTCACATCTGTGTCTATGGAAAAAAATAGATAACATAATCTGAATCCAGAAATAGTAAAATATACTGACAGAATGATTAAAGATTGAAAGACTAACTGACTCGTCAACTCTTCCTCCGGAAACGATGTACATTAAAAGATATTGGGCTTCCCTGGTTGCGCAGTGGTTGAGAGTCCGCCTGCCGATACAGGGGACACGGGTTCGTGCCCCGGTCTGGGAAGATCCCACATGCCGCGGAGCGGCTAGGCCCGTGAGCCATGGCCACTGAGCCTACGCGTCCGGAGCCTGTGCTCCGCAACAGGAGAGGCCACAACAGTGAGAGGCCCACGTACTGCAAAAAAAAAAAAAAAAAAGATATTCCTCTGTCTAGAAAGATTTATGTCTATACATTTTTTGATGGATGCCTGGACCAGCACTTTGCATTTTCTTTCTGTTCAGTGTGCAATATACCTGGTATCCCCTTCTAAGTGAGGATGAGTGGAAATGAAGTGGAGGATAGATCTAGGCTGTACTGTAGATGCAGACATTGGCTAGGATATAAAGGAGCATACAAAAAATAAATCAGTCCAAAGGAGTAAAGTCACGTTCAGCAACTAGCAATTGGAAATAAGTTCTGAAGCAAGTAAAAGCTGGAAAAATCTCCTGAGGCAATGTTACAAGACCTGGATTTGGAGTAGAGAGTCTTTTATAAAATGCCAGTGGAGGAGCTCTTGGTCAGAAAGAGGGTTGTTAAGGGCCCTGAGTTAGTCAGACAAATTAAACATGTGTTAGTGTTAGCAAAAGGGTGTAAGAATTAGAACTACAAGGTATTGAGAAATGTTTCACTCATTATTTAACAAGAGAGACTTTAAAAACAGGGAACGGTTGTAAAGTTAAACTTTGTGAGTCTAGTAAGAAACATCAAGGAGATGCATTTGTGTCATAAGCAAAAAATTAAGGAAGAAAAACTTGCCTGTTATTAGCTGACAAGACTGAAATTAAGAAGAAAGCATTGACCTTGCTTGTGTATTTACAATTTATAATAACTTATAGAAAGCTTTCTTATAAAAGAAGAGAAGTTAGTTTTGTTTTGATTTTAAAATTTCAATTGTTTACCTGAATCTCTCCATGCCTATACGTATTCTCAATTTCTAAATTAGATAAGTTAATGAAGGGGCTTCTCACTCTAACTCTACCCCTGGTGCTCATGTTAATGCAGATCCCTAACTTGCCACTTACACTGATTTAATTTAATTTAATTTTAGACAGCTTTATTAAGTATAATTCATATACCAAAAATGGGCATGGTTAATGCATACAGTTTGATGAGTTTGGAGATATGCAAACACACATGAAACCATCACCACAACATAGCCAACACCTCCAAAAGTATCCTTCTGTCTCTTTGGATGTTTTTGTTGTTGATTTTGTGTGGTAAGAGCTCTTAACAAGACATCTACCCCTTTAACAAATTTTCACGTGTACAATACTGAGTTGTTCACTACAGGCCTACCTCGGAGATATCTCAGGTTTAGTTCCAGACCACCACAGAAAAGTGAATATCACAGTCAAGTGAGCCAAATGATTTTTTTTGTTTCCCAGTGCATATAAAAGTATGTTTACACTATTCTGTAGTCTGTTAAATGTGCAGTAGCATTATGCCTAAAAAAACAATGTACATACCTTTATTGAAAAATACTTTATTGTTAAACAATGCTAGCCATCCTCTGAGCCTTCAGTGAGTCATAATCCTTTTGCAACATCAGACAAAGACCACTATCACAGATCCACCACAACAAATACAATAACAAAATAGTTTGAAATGTTGCAAGAATTACCAAACTATGACACACACACACAAATGTTGCTGGAAAAATAGCGCCAATAGACTTGCTTGAGGCAGGGTTGTCACAGGCCTTCAATCTGTAAAAAACACAGTATCTGCAAAGGGAAATAAAGTGAAGTACAATAAAACAAGGTATGCCAGTATGATATTGTTGTACAACAGATCTCTGGAATTCATCCATCTTGCATAACTGAAATTTCCTACCCATTGAACAGCTCTCCATTTCCCTGTACCCCCAGGCCCTGGCAACCATCATTCTATTCTTTGTTTCTACAAGTTGAACAATTTTTAGATACCTCATATGCTGAATCATGCAGTATTTGTCCTTTTATGATTTATTTCACTTAGCATAATGTCCTTCAGTTTGACTAATGTTATTGCATATGGCAGGAATTACCTTCTTTATGGCGGGATAATATTCCATTTTGTGTAAATACCATATTTTATTCATCAGTCAATGGAAATTTAGATTGTTTCCATATCTTGGCTATTGTAAATAATGCTGCAATGAACATGGGAATGCAAATATTGCTTCAAGATTCTGATATCGATTCTTTTGGATAAATATCCAGAAGTGGAATTATTGGATTATGTGGTGGCTCTATTTAATTTTTTGAGAACCTCCATCCTCTTTTCCATAGTGGCTGTACTACTTTACCTTCCACCAACAGTGTACAAGTGTTCCAGTTTCTCTATATCTTTACCATCACTTGTTATCCTTTGTTTTTTGTTTGTTTGTTTTTTATAACAACCATCCTAACAGGTGTAAGGTTATATCTCACTGTGGGTTTTTCTTTTTTTTTTTTTTTTTTTTTGCGGTACACGGGCCTCTCACTGTTGTGGCCTCTCCTGTTGCGGAGCACAGGCTCCGGACGCACAGGCTCAGCGGCCATGGCTCACGGGCCCAGCCGCTCTGTGGCATGTGGGCTCTTCCAACTTGTTGTTTTCCTTCCTCCTATAGGATCCTTGAACATAAATTTTTCAATCAATTATGCTTTTAAAAACCAAAGTAAGATTCATTTTTGTTTGCTTGTATGTTGTGTTTATTTTGTTTTGATTTTCCCCAGACAATTTCCTTTAGGCATGATTACACAGAACAGCCTAAGGCAAAGATAAATAATTTCTTATGATAAAGGAGAGGGAAAATGCATGAAAACAGAACATAAATTAGTATCTCCATATTATACTGACCTTCATATTTGCTTTGGGTTCCTTTAAAGCAGAGACTACTTTGACTCAACTTAGCAAAGACTTTTCTTTGTACCTAGTAGACCCTTGTGATCTAAAAACCTAGATCTTTCTTTACTTTCCATTTGATTGTTTATGTTTCTTCTCTAGGTCCATTTTCCTCCTGCATTTGTATTATGACAAGTATATTAGATATACTCATAATACAAATTAGATGGTGAATTACATCCACATTTTCTACTCTTTTGTTCATCATAAATCTTATTGGCTTTTTCTTTCAGTTTTTAGTGGATTCCTCAAGCTGGACTTACACTTCACTGATACAATGTTGCCCTTTTCTGCTATTTACAATATTTTCCTAAGGGATTTTTAAAAAAATTTGGCAATTATAATTTAAAAAAATATTTCCTATCAGAGTTTTTAACGGATTCATTGACATCTTGAACCTTGTTAAGAGTGTAAAAATAGTATTTTCAAAGCCTTTCTCCTGTTTATCAAAGTGTTTCTTTAAGAGGTGAACTTTTATTTCTTCATGTAAATTTCCTTCTTCAGAATATTTATATATGCCTGACATTTTTCTCTTTCAGAAAAAAGTACTCATTTGTTCCTCATTATAATTAAGACTGTCCTATTAGATCCTTTTTTCCTTTTTTTTTTTTTTTTTTTTCCGGTATGCGTGCCTCTCACTGCTGTGGCCTCTCCCATTGCGGAGCACAGGCTCCGGACGCGCAGGCTCAGCGGCCATGGCTCACGGGCCTAGCCGCTCTGCGGCATGTGGGATCTTCCCGGACCGGGGCACGAACCCGTGTCCCCTGTATCGGCAGGCGGACTCTCAACCACTGCGCCACCAGGGAAGCCCTAGATCATTTTTATGAATCCAGTTAAAAAATTTAGTCTTAAGGAAAGAGGGAAGAGAAAGCATTTTATTGTTTGCATTCTCATGTAGTTAATTGGGAACTGGGTTTTTCTGTGAAGCACAGAGAGAGAACTTCTCAGAGGAAAATGTGGCAATGGAAAGAACAATTACCACTATAGGGATTAATTGTGGCAGTTGGGAGTTAGCTTGGGGCAACACTCTTCTTTCCAACTGGAATACTTGGGCTTGTTGAGAGCCTGTCCCAGCAATAACAGCTTTCACAAGTCTCTCTGTGTCTCTACTGAGGTTCCTTCCATTGCCACACAGTGAGAACGCAGAGCAGTTCCCCTCCTGGTGCTGACATTTACTCAGCATCCATCTGTCTTTGGTGTTAATACATGCCTAACACTTCCCTCCTGACGCTGTCATGGCCATCCCTCAATTTCAGCACCTGACACTAATTTGAAGTATTTTTGTGTTCTTATAGAAGATTCTATTCAACTCATCCCAGAGACTTGGTAATATTTCCCTTTATCCAGTCCTTTTTACATTTTATTTTGCAGAACAATCTCATATGTTGTGGCATGTCAATGAGAATTTTAAAGGAAAGAAACCACTCAACTGTGTTGGTTCAAGTCATCAACTTGAAGTTGTGGACTTTTCTTCTATTCTGGCATAGCATGTAACATAGCATGTCACCCAAGAAAAGCAGGAAATTAGAATTTGACAGCACTTTTAAATTTCTTTAGCATGTTCTGTGAAATAATAAAATGTCTGCATAGGGCTTTGACCTTTTGTAGGAAAATCCTATGTAAGTGCAAAGACCAACTCTTCCTCAAATTGAAATATTCTTTTGCATAGCTCCATAATGATTTATAAGTACCCTTATGAAAACTGTAGTGTACACCTGGATAATATAGGATAATCTTCCCACCTCATGACCCTTAATTTAATCAAATCTGCAGAGTCTGTTTTACCATGAAAGATAACATAGTCATAAGTTTCATGGAGTTAGTAGGTGGATATCTTTGGGAGACCATTATTCTGCCTGTCACAGAGACATTTTACAAAATACCTGGTTGTATCCTAAATAAATGTCAGTTTCTTAAAACAAATAAAATTTGATGAATCACTCCGATTAAAGGAGACTAAAGATAGATTAAAAACTAAATGCAGTGCGTAATCCTTGTTAGGATTTTAGATCAGAAAAAATTGCTCTAAGATACTATTGGGATAACTGACCGGATTTGAATAATTGAAGTATAACTATGTAAGTGAAGGTCCTTGTTCTGAGGAGATACACATTGAAATATTTAGAAGTAAAGGAGCATGTTGCTACAACATATTCTCAAATTAATTAACAATAATAATAATAACAACAATAATAATTATAATGAGAATTATAGAGCAGATGTGGCAAAATATAAGCAATTTGTTAATCTGTCTAAGAGATACAAGAGTTCTTTGTAAGAGTCTTGCTAAGTTTTCTGTACATGTGAAATTATTTCTAAACAAAACAATACTAAAATATACTTATAGAAGATTTCTTCCAGTATGATCTTATCAGCTAAGCTCTTCACCATCAGCACTTATATTAACAGAGTCACCCAGAAATGGTCTTCATGCTATGTCAAATGAGGATAGTAGGAAGACATAATTGAGACTCAGGTGAGAAAAAACTGGAGGCAAATGTTCAGTGTTGATGCCTAAAAAGAGCCTGCATTCAAGCACAATAGGATGGTAATACATAGAACTTTAAAGTGAGTGGTGAACTAAAATTTCCTTTTGACGTAGTATTTCAGAAGATATTTTAGTTATGGGGTAACATGATGCAAACAGTGATTAAGGCAAAAATGTGCATGATGGATTGGAAGCAAAACACTTTGGAATTTAACAGCAAAAGGAATTTACAACATGTTATAAGACTTTTCTAGCATTTTTATTTTGAGATGGCAGGGATTAAAACTGGGATATTAGCAGGTGGCCTGGGGAGGAAGAAATACAGAGTTATTGCAAAAAAGAAATCAAGAGGACTTGACAACAAGCAAGATAGAGCAAGATAAAGAGAAAGATGAAACTAAGGATAAGATGTATTTGATGTTTTTTAGTTTGGGTAACTAAGCAAATAATGGAAACTTTTCAGGAAAATTGTCATGTGATAATGACTAATTCAACACTTGGCATAATTAGTCTGATTACACAGCAAGATAAACATTAAGAAATAACCAGTAAGAAACTGTAGTTTTAGGATTAGATCTCAGTAGACACAAAAAGGAGTTCAGTGGTAAAATTTGGTTATGGGAAGATGTCTACTGATTCTAATATCCTACATTAACGTTGGATCTAGAGTTATTTGATGTTATGGAAACATGGAAAATCTAATACAGTAAGAAGAGAAACCTATTTTAACTTAATCTATTTCCATACTCATACAGCAATAAGCTGTCAGTTTATGCACTTGTGAAGTCTCATTTCCTTTCAAGATAAAATGAATTTTGTATGTATAATTTGTCTCTAATTTTATCACATACTGTTATTTTAAAGCAATGCAACAGATCTATTTTTGTCAAGACAGCATTATAATTTTAGAACCTGTGTGAAAATTAACTTAAAAATCTATAAAATCACATTCAAATTTTGTCATGATTAATTCCTCCTGGTACTTTTCAAAAGAAAACCTCATTCACTCCCTCAAAATATGCAATATAAATCCTATGTTAATTGATTCTGCAAAACTGATGACTATCACTCACTACTTAACTACACTACAGATTTTTTTTTTCTTTTTTACATGTCCAGGTGCTATAACCTTCTGAAGAATTCCCAATTGAAAAATCTTCCCTTTTTTCGATAGCCTCTTTTTCTATACTTCTATCTAATGCCACTAAGCTGCATCCCATTGGATCCTATATTTGTGTACCCTTTAGAAAAATAACCCTCATTATCATAGATAATATTTATTGAGCACTTGCAATGCCCTAAATGTTGCCTGAAGTAGGTAATCATTTAAACAGATGAGAAAGCATGGTATATTAGTTTCCTATTACTTCTGGAACAAACCACTTCAAACTTAGTGCCTTGAAAAATGCAAATTAATGTTCTTACAGTTCTGGAAGTCAGAAGTCTATTAAAAAAAAAAAAAAAAAGGTGTTGGCTAGGGCTGTGTTCCTTCCAGAGGCTTCATGAGAGAATATACACTATATACTTCCTTGTCTTTTTCAGCTTCTAAAGGCCAGCCAGATTCCTTACCCCTTCCTCCATCTTCAAAGGGCATTATTCCAACCATTGCTTCCCTTGCCCCAACTCCTTCTTCTGCCTTTGACCTTCTTACCTCCTCCTGTAAGAGTTTTCTGATTATACTGGGCCCGATCAAATCCAGGATAATTTCCTCACCTCAGAATTCTTCCTTAATCACATCTTCAAAGATGCTTTTGCCATGCAAGGTGATAGACTCAGGTTCCGGGGATTAGGAGGTGGGCATTTTGGTGAGGCCATTATTCTGTCTACCACTAGTGATTCAAAGGGATAAATATCTTTCCAATGACACTCAGCTTGTTAGGTAGCAGAGGTCAAAATAAACCCAGAATTTTCTGACTCCAAAAGCAATCCCTACACTACTATACTACGTTGCCTTCCCAGATAGCCCTTACGCCTTCCATCCTTCTTAAGCCTCCTACATACTTTAAATTCTAACATGAATACCAGGAAACACACATACTTTACATATTAAAAACTGTGGAAATGAAATCACCATAAGAATATCTGTGTTATTCTCTCAGAAATAACATGGGCACATATTACTTCTCTTTAAGCCTTGGTAAACTTTTTATATTTAAAATTTTTCACTGCTAGACAAAGTAAAGGTTATAGAATTGCTTTATTTGATTTTGATTCTGAAAAGTAATCTCTTTGCCACATGTTCTCCTCACCTGTATTTCCACTTAAAGCCAGTGTGCTGTATCCCTTTGTATACCATACTCATGTGACAACCTTGAAAATATATTGAAAGTATATTAGCTATTTCAGAGTGATGGGTATCCACTTTAAAGTGACTCAATGAGAAGCCTTAAAGCATTGATTTAAATACCAAAGCAAACACAATAGACAACTCTAGAACTCCAGTCCACAGTAGAGTACATCTCATTATTATAGCTGACTTCTTTTTTTTAAGGAAATTTTTAATTTTGTGATAATTTTAGATTGGCAGACAAGTTGCAAAGGTGGTACAAGAATCCCCGTTCAACAAAAGCAGTGATCTGTCTCTGGTATTCAAGAAAGCATTGTACCATGTTTGTTACACAGTGTATGCTCAACAAATGGATGAATCGATGATGAATTTGAAATGTCAACAGTTGTTCAATCCTCAATTTAAGACTGTTTTTCAACCAGGTATGATTTTGCCCCCAGAAGACATTTGACATTGTTTGGAACAATGGTTTTGTCACAACTGAGAGAGAGGAGTTGCTACTGCCATCTAGTGGATAGCTACTGGCATCTAGCGGGTAAAAGCCAAGACTATCGCTAAACATCCCACAATGCATAGACTACTCGCTGTCTACGAAGAATTATCTAGCCCAAGGTGTCAAAACTGCTGAGGTTGAGAAACTATTTTAGACCAATACAGTTGTAATAAATAACAATGGATTAATGGTAATCTGTACCTTTCCAATATGTAAATGAAACAAAATCAGTGTTCAAGATAACTCCATAAATTAATATAAACACATGCAAGTGTTAGCACAAAAACTATTTATATAACAACTAGAGAGCAATGGTAAATGCACTGATCTTGAATAACGTGGAAAACAATTCCCTTTCTGTTGTTTCAGTGTTGTGGAGAAAATCACAGATATTAAGTCAGGTTTGCCCAACATTTGATCAGAGAACTATATGTTCTCTTTTGGGAAGTGAAAATATCTTTAAAAAACTCATCAAACACTCTAATTACTCTATTCTTTGTTCTGCACAAAAATTAGCCACAGCTTCCTGCAGAAGACAAGAATGCAGATGTTGCTTTTACACTCAGCCAGATGATTCCATTAAAACCAAATTGTAAACTCATATATGTTTCAATCTCTTCTCTCCCTTATGACTGCAGCATTTTAAGACTTAGATTATCAACTTTGTATAAAATATAGGCCAAGAAGAAATGTGCTTGAGATATCACATTAAAATCAGTTCGAAGAAAACATTATAATTTTTATTTTTTAATCTATTTTTTTTCACGTATTATACTATTAAGTATAATTCTCAAGTGGAATTTCTAGAAGTTCTGAGGACTTTATTGAATTCAGAGAGCTCAACATGTCACTATTTTTTAAACCCTTTCCTATACCAAGAATGGTCAATTCTTTTCCTGGCAGAAATATTTACCTTTCACCGTCTTACTGTGTGAGTCAGCCATGTGTATTGAGTGAATCAGTGAATTCTTTCCACTTCAGTTTTAGTATCTGTTATCACATGTCATCTAGTACATTTTAGAGTTTCCCTATCTAAGTGACATAAAAGTAACTTATTGCTACAATCCGCTTTTAAACATTAAATGTTTTCCAGAATTCTCAAGTAGCTTAGTCATAAGAGGGATAGTTTGAGACACATTCACCTAGGCAATGTGTATAATATGGGCTCAAATGAATTATTTACGTACTAATAAGTAAATATCCTGTGAGATAAGACAAATGACTTTCCAAAAATCAATATTCGGGCTTCCCTGGTGGCGCAGTGGTTGAGAGTCCGCCTGCCGATGCAGGGGACACGGGCTCGTGCCCCGGCCCGGGAAGATCCCACATGCCGCGGAGCGGCTGGGCGCGTGAGCCATGGCCGCTGAGCCTGCGCGTCCAGAGCCTGTGCTCCACAACGGGAGAGACCACAACAGTGAGAGGCCCCCGTACCGAAAAAAAAAAAAAAAATCAATATTCAAAGAAAGTTTTGCCTAAAATAATTCCTAAAAGTCTGTCCTGGATCAGTATACTTAAGCTAAGATTATACCTTATAGCATTTTAATTCTAAATAGGATTAAAAAGAAATATCGAAGAAAATGGTCATTTTAACATGAGGCTCCTAATCATAAGAACAGCAACAGAGCAATAGATTTACTTCTGTTTTAAGGCCAGTATTTCATTTTATATATATACTGCATTTTCCTTATCCATTTTTCCACCAATGAATATTTAAGTTGTTTCTATTTTATCTATTGTGAATACTGCTGTAATGAACACGGGAGTGGAAATATATCTTTGAGATCCTGATTTCAATCTTTTGGATATATATCCAGGAGTGGGTTTACTGGATTATATGATAAATCTACTTTTAATTTTTTGAGAAACCTCCATATTATTTTCCAAAGTGGCTGTATCATTTTACATTCCCACCAAGAGTTCCAATTATTCCATGTCTTTGCCAACACTTAGTATATTTTGTTTTTATGATAGTAACCAATCTAAGAGGTGTGAGGTTATATCTCATTGTGGGTTTGATTTGCATTTCCCTGATGGTAATTTTGAGCATCTTTTCATATACTGTTATCCATTTGTATGTCTTTTTTGAAGAAATGTCTATTCAAGTCCTTGCCCATTTTGAAATTGGATTATTTGGGTTTTTGTTTTTTGTGGGGTTTTTTTGGCTATTGAGTTAAAGGTGTTCCTTGTATATTTTGGATATTAACCTTTTATATGGCTTCCAAATATTTACTCCCAACCCATGGATTGCCTTTTCACTTTGATAATTGTTTCCTTTGCTGTGCAGATGATTTTTAGTTTGATGTGGTTCCACTTGCCTATTTTTGTTTCTGTTGTCTGTGCTTTTGGTGCCATACCCAAGAAATTACTGCCAAGACCAGTGTCATCAACATTTTCCCCTATGTTTTCTTCTAGAAATTTTGCAGTTTCAGGTCTTACATTTAAGTCTTCAATCCACTTGTGTTTATTTTTTTGTGTGTATAATTTAAGATCAGGGTCCACCTTCATTCTTTTGTGTGTGAATATCCCATTTACAGATAATTATTCAGCCTTAAAAAAGGAAAACCTGCTGTATGTGAAAACATGGATGAACCTTGAAGAAATGTTGCTAAGTGAAATAAGTCAGTCACGTAAGGACAATTACTGCATGACGCCACTTGTATTAGGTATATATTATAGCAAAACACATAGAATCAGAGAATAGAATGGTGGCTGCCAGGGGCTGTGAGGAGGGCCAAATGGGGAGCTGCTATTCACCAAGTATAAAGTTTCGGTTACACATGATTAAGTTCTAGACATCTGCTATATAACATTGTGCCTACAGTTAACAATACCGTATTTTACACTTTTAAGAGGGTAACTCATATTTTAAGTGTTCTTACAACAATTGAACAAATTAGAAGCTACTACTTACTAACCATCTGCTGTGGCACAGAGCTCAGAACTTTACAGATATCATTATTACTTCATTAATATTGACAGTAGTTGAAGTAAGTTTGAGCTGTTCCATTTAACTATGAGAAAATTAAGGTTCAAGGATAATAAGGAATTTTCCCAAACTTATAGAGCAGATAAAATGCAATGGTGAGATATGAATACCGTTCTGTAAAATTTTAAATCAATATTATTACCAACAGACTAGCCTCCCATTTTGCATTCTTTATCTTTAAGCTTAAATTACAAGGCTTAAAGGAGAGGATATACAGCTGGAAGGTTGTACTTGTCAACAATCTAAGCTAAGACAAATCAAGAGGCTGTATTGTTCCATTTCAAAGTAATTTCCTACCCAAAATATTGCTCTTTTATAATTGCATTTTCTATAGGCAGTATGTAAGATGGAGACTCTGAAATCATACTCCCTAGGTTCAAATCTCTTCTCTGCCACTTACAATTTTTGTGACAATCAGAAAGTTACTTAACTTCTTTGTTTCTCATATCTTTTCTTACCATGCTTGTAGTTACTGTAGCTATTAAATAAACAATGCATGTAAAATACCTAACATAACACCTTCCACTTATACAATGTTGTTCATCATATCTCAATGAAACTCGAAAAAAATAAAGTTACAATCAATCTTTATCCCTTACTTTCTCCATCACATTATTCTATGAATGTGTAGTAATTTAACAATCTGTACTGTTTTCTCATGTAGCTGTTTTCTTGTTTATTGACTAGATCCAATATTAAATAAAAGGAATTCTCAGAGAAAAAAATCTAACATAAGATGTATGCAGTTGATGGTTTTCTGTTGCTACTGTGGTTTTGTTGTTGATATTATCATTATAACTCTAGGATAGCATAGAAGGACATACAATTCCATTTAACATGCCTTGTATATGTCACTAAACATGATGCCAGAGTTACCTAGTTAATGACATTTGTCTCTGTAGTTCTCACATCTTGTCATTCTTCTCAGAAAAACATGTTTTCCATTTTCTAATATATTTCATAGGTTATGAAGTCTAAAGCTACTAGAATAATTATACTTTTCTGAGAACTTGATATGCACTTTGTTTAAAAATGTGGGCAAGAAAAATATCAGAAAATGTTAACTGAAATAAATTTTCCGAGTAAACCTTTGATTCCTCTTTAGTAAAATCACAGCTCTATAATACAGTTTTCAAAATTATTCCCAATGTCAGAATTGGGTGAACATGAACTCAATCACCTTTGTGCACCATTCACTTACTTACTCTTTTAGAGAGTAAGAAATATTTTTCTCATCAGGAATTAATATATACCTTACATTGTAAACAATAATTTTTAAGTTTTAAATTTATTGCTATTCTAAAACTGTTTCATCTTGCATATGGCCAGCATAAATTCTAATGTGTATTTCCTAAATAGAGAAAATAAAATTGACTTTTTAACTTCACTGATTTTATAATTTTAAAAGAAGTAAAATTATTAATAACCTGTAGATTATAATTAATATGTATCTTTTGTAGCTATTGATAATTATTGCTTAGAATTTATACACATAAAAACTTTAAATCAAAATGTTTCTCAAGTTTTATCATTAACTTGAGCAACTTATCTACTTTTAATATTATTTACCTTACCTCTTTTACAAATTTGTATAAATGTAAATCTTTAAACAAACAATAATAAAAATTTAATATTATAAAACACTTTAGAATGTCCAAAATTTATAACTATACTTAACATTTAAACTTAAACATGAATTAATAACATTTATGCAATAAGACAATATTAACTTTTTTTAATTGGCACACAGTTGACGTACAACATTATTTTAGTTTTGGGTGTACAACTTAGGGATTTGGCACTTACATACATTATGAAATGATCACTATTATTTGTCTAGTAACCGTCTGCCTCCATACAGATTATTACAATACTGTTGACCATATTCCTTATGATGTATATTACATCCCTGTGACTGACTTACTATATAACTGGAAGTTTGTACCTCTGATCCCTTGACCTCTTTCACCCACACCACCACCCGCCTACTTTTTGGCAACCACCGGTTTGTTCTCTATATGAGTCCATTTTCATTTTGTTTGTCTTGTTTTCTAGATTCCACATATTAGTACCAAGTAAATATTACCTTCTCTATCCTGACATGTGACCTCAATCTGAAGTCATCTTATGGTCCCCTACATTTATGAAGGCTATACCAGTAGAAATCTTCCCACACTATCTTTTATGCTTAGTTATGAACATGTCTTAACTTTCTTGCACATTAAGTTACAAGATAGCTGAGACTATGACATATACATCCATATTCAGTTCTTAGCATAATAGTATAATCAAGTACTCTTTCAAGCACTTTTTCAGTGAATTAACAAATTATGAACAATACACACCACTGACTTCCAGGAAAATTAGATTGAAGGAAATAACAGACACAGTGGAATTATAAAAAGACGATACTATTAATTTTATACAATGAATAACATACTTAGCTAGTAAACTGTACAAATGTAGACAAAAATAATACTAAAAGTTTAAGTGAAACTTTCAGAGTTTTTCTTTCTTTCATTTCTTAATAACATGGAATCCAGAACATATAATTCAGATATATGTAATTTCTTTCTATGGTACGCTTCTATGGTAAATCTATCAAATAACTAAAGCCTTTCAGGAAGAGTAGAGAAACTAGTACATTTCTTGGCTAATTAGCAATCTTTAACCAAGGTAGAATATAAACATTTTAAGTGCTTCATTTTTTTTTTATGTGATGATTCATAGAATTTTCTCCAGACCTTAGCATTCAATGTAAAGACAATTATAATTAAAATGAAAGTACCTTACAGGTAATGTTGTACCAGTTTCTATTTTCCTTGATACTCTATAAACATATGCACCAGTATTTTATAGCCAACCAAGACTGCCCTGATCTCTCCCTTCTCTACTTATTTCTGCAATCATTGAAACTTGATTTCTATCATCATTTCATAGAAGTCACTCTCGCTCAAGTCATCCATAATCTTCTGATTATTAGTTTCAAAGACAATTTTAATGCTTCTTTAATTTGTACCCTAATTTGATGCTGATGATTTCATGTCAAATTCTTCAGGTTTTTCTTCCCCACATTTCTGGCTACTGAATGTCACTCTCTTTTATGAGCCTTTCCTTCTTTGATCACTTTTTAAATATGATACTCTCTAGATCTCTTAACCACTGTAAACTGTGGTTTCAATTATATTCTAGAAACTGATGACCACCCCCCAATACACATCAGTGTACAAGAGTATTCTCTTATTTTCATTCCTGTGTTTCTGATTTTCTATTGAACATTTCCACTCAGGTGTATCCAAAACCCATAACACTTGATTATTTCAAAAATTATTCTGTGTGTTTTTACTAGGAGGCATGAGAAATCATCTAATGTTCACAGAAAGATAAGAAGGTCTACATGTCCTGAGACACATGATATGTAAATGTTATCTCCACCTCCTCCAGTGCCAATGCATAATGCCTGAGAACTATCTTAAAACTAACTTTCCTAAATCCCTACAACTATACAGACACCAAAAGTGTAGAGCTGAAAACCCTACTTCTAAACATCTCTCAAATCCATACCAACTGCTATAGTTTTGGACTATATCATTTCTTGCCTCAGTTATTTCAATATTTTTCTCCTTTCTTGCCCTATTCCTTTCTCCTTTTCCAGTTGTTTGCTCTGCACTAGAGTGATATTTCTAAATTGAAATCTAGTTAGTCATTCACATAAAATTTGTTAAATGGTCCCAATCGTAGTCAAGATAAAATCCTAAATGACATATAAAGGACTTCATGATTTACATCCCCCGCTAATCTTTCTGTTTCTCCTTTCTGCTTTGGGCCTTATGTAACAGCCTGACTGAATTGCTTTAAAACCCCTAATGACTCCTTATGTTTTTGTTCTATTGTTTCTTTGCTAATTAAGTTTCTCTCAGACTCTGCTTTCATACTGTCTCCACCTGAAAAGTTCTATTCATCTGTCAAATATCAGTTTAAGAATAATCTATCTAAAGTTTTCCTGAAATCCTGATATTTCCATTATCCTTAGGTCCTATTTTTACCTTACTTAGATGGTAACTTATACCATATTGTGTTTTATTGCAGCTCACTGTTTTAACATCTCTCTCGCTTCACTCTCCTGTAAGTTTCTAGGATCAGTGACCATTTTAGGAAAATCAGTAAAGTTCAGTTTCTGTTGAATAATATGGACTGATACCAGTATAGGTTTGTTTACTTGAATTGTGGGCTGACTGGTGTAGAAAATTAGCGAATGTACTTTGTCTTTGGGCAGAGACATACAATATATTCATCCAACCATTTTACTTTCCTTCCATTTCCCAGTTTCCTTGCATCTGAGTGATGCCTTTAAATTAATTCTGTCCAGTAGAATGTGGGCACCAGCAATCTGACGTAACTACTAAAATCTCCTGCTAGGTCTGCAGCTTATTCTCTCTTTGCCCATTATCAGCTAAATTCAGATTATCAGATCAAGAATTCTGAAATCTTAGAAATGGCACTGGGTGCCTGCAGAACCATAAAGTGAACAAAAAGTATTGGTGCGTCTAGAACAGTCATTAATTTATACAGAATGTGTTGCTTGAGGACTACTGACTTTTAGAGAGTTTAATATTCCTTTTTACTTTCCCCACCTCCTGAGCAGGAATTAAGTAATTAAGTCAAATCTAGCTGTATTCATTCTACAACCATGTTGCTTTAGGTGGAGCTTTATGTTCAAAGAGGATGGATTTCACTCTACCTGATTCTGCAAGATTGGTTACTTTGTTTTGTGTGTTTGTTTTATTTCTTGTTCTTTGGACTCAGTGTCTGGTGATAGGTCTCCTTGGAATATAGATCTTATTCACGGCTGGTAGTAAAAGAAACTGGAAAGCCTGCTTTCTAACCTCGCCCCTACCCCCCTAATAAATCAAGCAGAAGACGGAGGGAGACTTTGAAGAAAAAAAGTGTGGAGTGAATAGCTTAAATCATCAGTTACAGAGACATCTGCCTCCCACAAGGGGTTCACTTTTCCTTGCCAATCTTGTGTTAAAGTATTCAGGATAAACTCCCTGCAGAATTTCTCCACTTGTAGCATAAACCCTGGGCCTTTGGTGGCCTTTGCAAAAGAAGTCAATTGTAAATCCAAGTGTGCTAGTCTGTCTTGTGATATGAGACAAGAGTCTTATGGTAATAAACAGAGTTATTTGATATAGAGAATCTGTTCTGCACATTTTCCCCATGAATCTGTGGAAGTGGTATGTAACTGGTCAGAGTCTGATTTCTGGCCAAATATCTTTTAACACGATTAATCAGAACCTCAAAATAAAATGGATGTATTCATTAACTTTTTGTTTTCTCATACATGTAAATGTTAAGCTAAAGTTTTTGAACCAGTCTAATTAAAATAAGAAAGAAAAAAGAAAGCCTCGCAGCTGAAAACTGTATGTGCATACTTACCTGAAATGATTGACAACACTGCAGTTTTTTTGTTTTTTTTATCATTCAAGTCACCACTGTTATAGAAGGACAGACTAGGAATTAAACAATGCTGTGATTTGAGAAAATATGGAAAAGAAGACTTAGGTGTTTATTGCATAACAGAGTAGAGAATATATGCTTCAGCTAACAAAAATTTTGTATGCTGAAACCTACAAATTCTGCTTAGACTTATGAGAAAAAAAGCAGAAGTCACAAAATGAAGGTTTAACATTCTTAAGGAAAATCCCTATTCTCTCCCACTGTCCAAAAAAAAGTCAGGTGATTCAAAAGCATCCTTTATAAAATGATGTCAATATAAGCTTCCTTGTGCTGCATTGCTGGACCAGTTGCATTCCATATTCTAGTTAACTCTTCGTAGTTTCTAATATTGACCTTTTGGAGACACCCTCCCCATCCTTCTTGTTGACTCTCTGTTTTCCTCACTTGTACCCCATTCAAAGGATAACTCTTCACTTGGCCTGGCTTTTCCTGTAATACAGCCACTGTAAACTGTCCCACACCTCCATTTCTCTAGCTTAGACTCTTGATGATCAAAATTCTGAGGACCCAAAGAAATTCCTACACTCTTTATAGGCAACCAAGATATATACATTTAATTTCTAAAAATTGCTTTTCTGTACAATGGCATTTCTTCCTACCTTTTCACTGTAATATTTCTTGACTTATATTTAGGGTAGAGTAAAAAAAAATTCTAAGTATGATGAAAAAATTAGTAAACTCAAGGTTAACAATAAAATTTGTCAAGCTTCTCATTTCTTGGCTCACCCTATTTCTGTTCAGTAGGTATATATTTAATAAATACCATTCGCCCAGCATAGTCTTAAAGCTGAGGGGAAAAAAAGAATAAGGCACAGCCACCTAAGCTGGATTTATGCACAGATAAAAACAATGTAATGTGATCTTTGCAGCAGTGAAAGTATATGTGAGTCACAGAAATAATACAGAATTTAAACTAATGCTCTCAGGAAGCTGTAACCATTAGGAAAGCATCACAAAGGAAGAGATCCCTAAGCAGAATTTTGAAAGATCAGTGGGAACGTCCAGATTTGCATTAATTAGGAATTCCATGAATAGAAATAGCATGTGTCAATATCAGCATGTGGGTGACTGTCTTTGTCTTGTTCAGCATCCACTGAGTAAGATGGACTCATGAAATTCTTCATAACCCACATATTCTATTACCAAATCTATTTTGCATTGGGACATAAGATCATTCTATTCCCAATTATCATCAATATCATCTCCCTCACCCAAGTTCAGAAGGTTATGTTTCTATGTAAGTTCAGAAGGTTTATGTTTCTATGTGACTACAGCTTTACACACAGTTTTATCCATACTGGAAGAAGAAATGACCTCTCATCTTTTTTCTCTTTTTCTGTGGACTCATTCTAGGACCCTACATAAAATATTAGAGCCATGTGGCAAGGGATGTTAAAACCCCCAAACTACAGATCAAAATTCCTGCCCCCAGTAGGGTAGGAAAATACCAGCTCTAATAGGAGATAAAATGAACAGATTCCTGGATACTGTATTTGCTTCTGACTCTATAGTAAAGAATGTGCTTGAAATAAATATTGCTGATGACCTTTATATGTTTCTCTTTATTAGCCATCCAGTTATTTAATAGTTATTTAATCAATCAATTAAGAATAGGTACCAAACAACAGGGAAACAATTTTTTTAGACATTTTTTAAATGCAAGGCAAAAGATTTTGAAAGTATAATGCTATTTAAAGACCCCCAGGATACAAGCTGCATAACGCAATTTCCCTAGCCTTCTATGTAATAATCCATGCTCCAGAAAAGATTCATCTACAATATTGTATCAATATCAAAAAGGCAGTAGAAAGACCCCAAAGATTCACGCTTCCTCTATAATATCTCGAATAGAAAACAATGAGCTGGACAATGTCTATAAAAGTGACAGATTATAAATCAAATTTTCCAGGAGCAAAAGGCTGCTTGGAAGCCCCCTCTCTAAAATATATTACCTCTCTTACATTAAAAAAAGCACAATAATAATTATACAGTAAAGACCTACAAAGTTTGAATTGCTTAGCAGCAAACTCTATCCTTGGTAGAAACTTAGAACAGGATTTATGCAAGGTCCTCTTCATTTAAATTTTTGAGTTTCATTTGATGTTAAAAATAGATAAAAAATAAAATTATATAATTGTTCTTTTATAGATATGAAATATCAGACTGGGTTCTTAGAAATCATATCTAGTGAATACTCTTTGAAAAATATAAAGAGAGAGTGAGAAGAGAAAAAAATATATATGTATAGCATAAATTCTCAAAGTCACATTCAAGATTAATTTAGAGTAGGAGAGTTCTAAAATAAATATTGGTGAGTACACACACAAATCTTCAAAGCTGTCTCGGTTCAGAGTATATTTTCATGAAACTGTAAATTGTCTTACATAAAAGTGATTCTTGAAATGAATGTAACTGATTCATTCACGACTGAAAGGAAATGGAAGAGCAAGAAAGTTGAAAAAGAAGCTTATTAAACTGTGCTTATGTTAGATCCATAATACTGAATAGTTACCACATTGTTTATAATCATAATATACCTAGTTTATTGAAATCATACAATACAATAAAAATCACTTTGATTGAATAATGAGGCTTATGGAATAAAAGTCCTAAAGTATAACCATAATTTACCATGTAAGGATAATGATAAAGACAGGGAATACAAAATAAAAGTACACAAATGATTATTTGGATTATTTTTCAGAAAAAAACTCAACATTCTTTCCCCATCACTATGAGTGAAGTATAATTCCTCCTTGCATTAATGTTGGGCTTGACCATGTAAGTTTGGCTAGCAGGAGGCAATGATGCTGCAGCAAGCAAAGGTTTGGCTTGGATCTTATGATCTGATGGTCTATCATGGAAGGAATATACTCCAGATAGCTGGGGCCTCAGGATAGAACAAGTAAAACAGACCATAAGCTCTGTAGCTGCTGGTTCAAGCAAGATGAGATAAGTATGAAACTACCTGAATTTATACCTGCAGCCTGGAGCCTGAGACCCAGAAACTGGAATCTAGAGTCTAGTCTAACCCAACTGATTTGCAGCCAGCCCTCACACCAGTGAGCATGAAAATAAATGATTACTCTTTCAACTTCAAATAATTTGTCTCTTAAGAGCTACAAAGGAAAAAAAAAAGCTAGAAAGAAAATAATGTATCGGGATGTCATGCACAAAATCATTGTTATAATTTATTATTTTTGTACTTTTGCTCACCTTGATTGTTCCACACTTGGCAGGTGAAAAATCATCTCTGAGGATGGTTGTTCATCCATGTGCTATTTCAACGAATCTTGAATTTATGTGAACATAAAGAGAATAGCCATAGGATGCAAAATGTTATGCATAATGACCTACTCTTCTTCACTGATGGGCTTTAACTTTGTAGAAAGCATTCCGTTTGGATATTTTAAAGATCTTTAGGTTTAGTACTAAAGTTTATGAATAACCGAGTTAAGAAAATACAATCTTTTAGGAATGAGTGACAAACAGAATAAAAGCATGTCAGAAATGAAAGTGTCAGTGGTTGATTTAGACATGTACAATTGACTATAAAAATCTACCTTTGGCTTGTGGTTTTATTGCAATTCTGTTTTTTCAGGCTTAGTTCTGTGACATGAAACTGCTGAATGTGATGGTCAGTGAGGTACCATATGAAATTCACTTTATTGAGAAACAGCATACTTTCTTCCTAAATTAATGAAAGATTTCCAGGTTAAATATGAAGAGAGGAAATGTTGCATGGCTATCATGCAATAAGATCCAAAGAGATTTGCTTGCCTTCCACACATGTTGCCTTATATTTTGAGTTACATTCTGTAATTAAATCCAGAGGGAAAGAATTGTAATTCTGATAACCCATCTTTCAATATTTTCACATAAATTTGGGGGATGTCTTGGTATAATAAAGCTAATTGGTCTCTGTGGGAAATACGGAAGTGCATTTTGAAGAAATTTGCTTTCATTTGACTATGTGTTCTGTTTGGTATATTATTAATATGTGAAATAAAAAGTAAATATTTAAGCACATGTGAAGACATGCCTATAATTCATATAACAGATTGTGTCACATGAGGCCTGTTTAAGTTAGTTCTTTGGGACACAGATTGAACTTTTTCAGAAAAATAATGGTCTCTCCAAAGATTGGGATTCCAGACAAGACTGAAAAATAACTATCTAAACTTTAAAATGAATTTCAGTTATTTTTGGAATAAGGCAGAGTACATTAAATACATAAGAGAAAAGAAATAAATCTTAATGTAATTTATGTATAGGTTATGTATTAACAATATCAACATGGAGAAAACAATTCAGAATTTCACACTGGTTTCCAGGAAATTTATTAGTTGTACTCTACTCCAGACATAAAGAAAATAGACTCTAGGTTTGAGAAGAGCTAAATAACATAAACATAGTATACATTTAAAGTATATTAGGACTTCCCTGGTGGCGTAGTGGTTAAGAATCCGCCTGCCAGTGCAGGGTACACGGGTTCGAGCCCTGGTCTGGGAAGACCCCACATGCTGTGGAGCAACTAAGCCCGTGTGCCACAACTACTGATACTGCGATGCACTCTACAGCCCATGAGCCACAACTACTGAGCCCACGTGCCACAATTAGTGAAGCCCGTGCGCCTAGAGCCTGTGCTCCACAACAAGAGAAGCCACCACAATGAGAAGCCCACACACCACAATGAAGAGTAGCCCATGTTCGCTGCAACTAGAGAAACCCCACACACAGCAAAGAAGAACCAACACAGCCAAAAAAAATAAATAAATAAAGTATATTAGAGAAAATGAAGGGTTCCAGAGAGTAAAAAGTTATGTGTGTTGAGGGATAGGATGAGATTCATGTTTGCAGTGGTCCAGTTCTATCGCAGAATGTTATAAGCCAGAGTGGCTGATAGTGGTGGTAAAATATGTGTGTATGTACACATACAGCGGTGGTAAAATATATGTGTATATCTATATACACGTATATAAAATATTATTTATAAGTTATGTATAATATTTATATAATACATATATATTTAGTGGCAGGACAAGCTGATCATCAGTACTGACAGCAAAATTGGTGTCTACAGTGGTTGCAAAGTGGAGCTCAAAAGCAAATTTGAACAAGGAAGGAAACTAGTGTGGTGGATCACGTATATTGGTATTTCACCTGTAAAGTTTCACATTGACATGATTTGGTGGATAAGTCACTGAATTGGATTGGGAATCGAGAGACATGTGTTCTGTTCTCCAAAATATTTTACCTGTTCTCCAAATAATTTGATTGACTATCTATAACACTGAATCACATTTACTTTAGTATATAAAGATGGTGCTTCACAAGATGGTAGCCACTGTTCCTTGTACTTGGAGATTTCTAAGATATAAGGTTTAAATAAAAAAGGTTTGCCGTAAATGGAGAGCTGTCTTCGACCAGTTCTTCCCTCTTCCTTACCTAAGATATTGTGATCTCAGTTTTCAAAAACATACTGATGAAGACTGAAAAATCAAGTCATGTAATTTATTTCCAAATTGTATTTCATAATGCTACAGCACAACACATCTATGACTACCATACTTTTGAAGAATAGTGCTTAGTAATTTTCATGTTGCTATAACAAGTGATGTATTGACCTGGAATTCTTAATTTAAAACAAAAGATATTTTCTTACTGAAGATTATATATATGAAGATTAATATAAGCCCAAAGTTGTTTTAGAATGTGAGCCGGGACCTTTTATTCATTCATAGTCTCTAGGAGCTCTTATTTTGGAAACACTATCGCACATCATAAGGCCATAGTAAAATGGATCCACATTCCACATCAAATGCAATTTTTCCTGCAACGCTTTTGAAAAAGTTTTAGAAATTGTGTCCTTTAATTATTTATCGATGTGAGTAATCCATTTACTTGATAATTGGCCATGATTTCCTAGCAGTTAATATGTACTTAGAAATTCTTGCAAAATTCTCACTTACAAATTATTTTCAAATGTAATTGCTCCTAATGAAGTTCCTATAATATTAATTTAACAATTGATAACAGCCACACAATGCTATGTTTTTATAGATATTAGCTTATTTCCCAATATTAATTTTTATTCCTTTTAGGAAAATCAATTAAGCTTAATTTTAAGCTTCAAAATTCCTGAGTCCTTGAAAAACACAATGACCTTAAGCATTGTGTCTTTAATGACTGCTGGAAGAAATCCCTAGACATGGTTGCTCATGCTGCAGTTTCACTCTTGTTTAGATAGCCTGCTAGAGTCAACTCAGAAAAGTTGTTCAGTACACACATGTTACCTAGAGTTTTACTACTCCAATATATTACTTGAGGAATATCAAGGTAGATCCCTTCACATCTCTAGGTTCTAATATTGTCTTTATCACTATCCAAGTTAAAACCCCAAGACCCAGTAAAAATTAAATATATATGTGCATATATATATAAACACACATCCAAGTTACAACTTTAAACATTTCTTTCCATATAATCTTCACTTTTTCTTTATTATTTTGTTTTGTCTTAGTATTTTTCATTGTTTTAGTATGAAATTCTATCAGAGCTCTCAGGATTGGATGTCACTGTGCAATTGTTTGCTTCTTGCTCTTGTAAGTGGCTATGTACTCAGTGCCAATACTGAAAACTGACAATACAACCAGTACCATAACCAAAAAATCATTTAAAAAATGAGGAGTTTATAAAAAAATGGAGAAAAAAGCACTGTGGGAGATTGCCTTTGGCATAGACACAAGCATTCTGAAAAAGACTCTGAAAGCAAGGGAAGGGATAAGGTTTTATCTTAACACAGATTAATGGACAGACTTCATCTAGTTACTGAACTGGCGCTTCAGAATGGAATTCTGATATTTATACTTGTTATATGTGACCTCCCATTAGAATTTCCAAGAATATTCTGAGTGGGAGTGGGTAACAAACCACACCGAGGAAGAAATCATAATTTTGTTGTTAATTTATCCAGTACTGAATTTCAGTGTTCTATAAAGTGTCTGTCAAATATTATGTTTAATACATATTTATTTAAAAACAGGGCTTCCCTGGTGGTGCAGTGGTTGAGAGTCCGCCTGCCGATGCAGGGGACACGGGTTCATGCCCTGGTCCGAGAAGATCCCACATGCTGTGGAGTGGCTAGGCCCGTGAGCCATGGCCGCTAAGCCTGCGCATCCGGAGCCTCTGCTCCAAAACGGGAGAGGCCACAACAGTGAGAAGCCCGCGTACCGCAAAAAAAAATAAAAATAAAAAATTAAATTAAATAAAAAATAAAATAAAAACAACTTAATATTCTTGAAAAATGTGGACAAAGGGAAATTTTCAATGGTGAAAATAAATATGTCAGAAATTGCAATACATGTAAATGGACTAAATGTTCTAGTTAAAAGATTAATATGTTACTATGGATTACAAAAAATATACAGTTATATCCAATTTATCAGAGACAGGGTTTGAATCTAAGGACACAGAAGTCAAAGTAAAAGAACTGAATGAGGTATACTTGAAGAATACTAACAAAAAGAAAGCCTGAGGTGGCATATTCATATTGGACTAAATAAACTTTAGGGGAAAAATATTGATGAAGATAAAAGTCTCTATACAATGATAAAAATATTAATTCACCAATATACTATATGTATATATGTACATATATACACTAAATATTTTCAAGTAAATATCTAGACTTTACATATGTAAAACAAACAAAGGAACTACCAGCAACAGACATACTCACCATCGCAATGAGATTTACCACACATTTATTATCTGTAGAAACAAAAATTATTTTAATTTAAATTGGTGAGAACGTGACTTTATTAATACTTTAACCTAATAGGCATTATGTTTGGCAACCACAGAATACAAATTCTTTTGAAACACATACAAATCAGTGGAAATATTAACCACATGCTGGGACAGAAAACAAATGTCAATAAATTCCAAATTTGATATTATACACAACACATTCTCTAATCAAAATAAGTCAATTAAGATAAAAATTATTATACAAAATTAGAAAAGATACATGTTAGGAATTAAGAGATACACTTCAAAAAGACTCATGAATCAAAGAAAAAAAACAATAGAAATTAGAAAATATTTTGAACTAAGCTATTTTTTAAAAACAAAATACATAAATGTGTGGGCTACAGATAAAGCACTTCTTAGAGAGAATTTAAAACCTATAAATGTTTTTTAAAAGTTTTTAAAGGCTGAAATGAATGTGTTAAGGAAAAAATTTAAGAACTTAGAAAAAATAAAATCTTAAAAGAGAAGAAATGATATATTAAAATTAACAACATAATGTTTCAAAAAGCTATATTGGGTTACCATGGAAAAATAAAATAAAATAAAATGATAATCCTCAGGCAAGTTTGATCAAGACAGAAGGAAAGCACACACACAGACATAAAAAATAATAAGATTGGAAAATCTGACATAACTACATAGCTGAGACAAATAGGTTTAAAGATTTTGTAAATAACTCAAAAACTTGAAAAATATATAATCTATAAATTACTAAGATTGGTTCCTTTTGGAAGAGGAAAGCTGAGGAAAAAAATGAGCTTAGAATAAAAAATAAACAAATTATAATTACTATAAGAAATTGCTGGTTTATGTGGAAAATTCAAAAAGAATATAGATAATTAGAATTAAAAAGATAACAAGGTCACTAGATTCAAGAAATCAATGTTTATAATTCAACAGCTAAAATTTCATTGAACTGATGTACACTTATTTGTGAACTTTTATGTAAGACAGTTGTAGCAAGAAAAAATTTGGTTTGTAAAAGTGTATTTTTAAACACCAACAAAAAATAGAATTATTAGAAATTTAAGCTATTTATAGTATCATTGAAAATACAGATTAAGAAGAAACCTAACAAAGAAGTTCAAGATATTTTTGAAAATATTATACATTTTATTGAATTATGTTCAAGAAGACCCAAATAAAGAAGACCAAATGAATATGCTATGTTTATGGATTGAAGAAGTAAATTTTTTTTTTTTTTTTTTTGTGGTACGCGGGCCTCTCACTGGTGTGGCCTCTCCCGTTGCGGAGCACAGGCTCCGGACGCACAGGCTCAGCGGCCAGGGCTCACGGGCCCAGCCGCTTCGCGGTATGTGGGATCTTCCCGGACCAGGGCACAGAACCCGTGTCCCCTGCATTGGCAGGCAGACTCTCAACCACTGCACCACCAGGGAAGCCCTGAAAAAGTAAATATTTAAATGTAATAGTTCTTTCTAGTTCATGCATAGATTCAATGCAATTAAAAAACAACTTTTTTGTAGAAATTTACAAACTGAACTGATACATTTATCAATACAGGAAAAGCAAAAACCCAAGAATAGCTGAAACACTCCCAAAGAAAAGGAACAATATTTGTGAACCTGCCTTACCAGATATCAAGTATCATTAAAAAGTGAAATGATTAATATAGTATTGGACCAAAGCAAGAAAAATTAATTCATGGACACAGAATAGAGCTCAGTAACAGATACTTGAAAACACTTACTTAAGAACTTGGTTAGAATTGAACTGATATTGCCGTTCACTGTGCAGTTGACAGGCTCTTTAATAACTACTGCTAGAACAATTGTTTGTCCACTTAGAAAAAGAAATCAGGCTGGACATTTCTCACGTCAGAGACAAAAATACCATTTTGACTACAAAATTAAATTACAGTTAAAACAAAATTATAAAGTTTTTAGAAGACAATAGATGAATGTTTTTTATTACCTCAAGTCCAAGAAGAATTTCTTTTTAAAAATATAAAACTGGACTTCCCTGGTGGTGCAGTGGTTGAGAGTCCGCCTGCCGATGCAGGGGACGCGGGTTCGTGCCCCGCTCCGCAAGGATCCCGCATGCCACGGAGCGGCTAGGCCCGTGAGCCATGGTCGCTGGGCCTGCACGTTCGGAGCCTGTGCTCCGCAGCGGGAGAGGCCACAACAGTGAGAGGCCTGCGTACCACAAAAAATATATATATATAACTAAAAATTATATATAATTAAAAGTTATAATTTTTTATTAATTAAAATTAATTATATAATTAATTATATAATTTTAATTATATATATATTATATATATAATAAAAAGTTTAATTATATATAATTAAAAGTTAATTGTTTTATATTTAAGAAATTCTGCTTATCTAAAGACAATGAGAAGAAACTGAAAAACAAGCCACAAATCAGGAAAACAGTTTCAGACATATAAGAACAGTAACATATATATATATATATATACACATATATATATATATGTATGTGTGTATCATGTATCATATATTATCTACTATATATTATAAAAAAAGAACTTCTATAAATCAACAAGAAAAAGACAAGCAACCCTATTAAAAAACAGGCAAAATCTTGCAGACACATTATATGGGGAGGAACAAGTAATAAATATATGAAGTTTTGCCTTATCTCATTTGAAATCAGAGGAATGCAAAATAAAATCACAGTAAGATGTCACTTCACACATACACAGGATAGGTAAGAATTTTAACATCTGAAAATGTCAAGTACTAGAAGATATGTAGAACAGCCAGAGGCTAATAAACTGCTGTGATAATGTAACATGGCATAGCAAGCCTAGAAACAATATGGCATTATCTAATAAATTTGAAGATAGGCAAAACATTTAGAAATTCTACTCCTGGGACTATATCCTAAAGAAGTTCTTGCTATTTATAAGCTCCAGGAGACCTCTTCAAGAATATTGATGGCCTTACATTACCAGACACCTGGGAAGAGCATTATCATCCATTAAGAGAAGAATGGATTAGGAGTCCCTCTCATATTCATAGGCTAGAGTATGATACAGGGTTGAAAATGAGTACATTACAGCTAACGTAAAAAACACACACTGATCTTAAAAACTTAATTATGATTGAGAAATACAAGTCACATAGCATAATTTCATCATAAACATATAAAATGGAACTACGTATAGTTTAGAAATAAAAACATAAAATTATGATGAAAAAGAAGGAAATTATAAGCACAAAATTCAGGATAATGCTTTTTAATCTGTCTGAAAAAAAAAAGGGCCAGACAAGGCAAGAAGCAGAGGGAACTTCAAAATTATGGTAGGTGATATTTTATTTCTTAGCTTGGGTGATATTAACCAAATCATTACTTTTTATACTACTTACATTTAAGAGTCTTTTATGCCTACAAATGATTTTTTAAAAAAATAAAAGTTCTAATACTTTCATCTCACACCTCAAAAGATTGTATGTCATACACCCACTTGGAGGCCATCTACTACAGAATAAAGAGGAAGATAAGTACCCATCTTCACCAGAATTCCTTATGGCTCCCTAAAGATATATTTTTTAATGTCTTATCCCAATAAGCATTATAGCCTTTCTTACTCTATTTCTTTGGATAATTAATTTTTCTGATTAATCCTCCTTCAAAGGTATTTCTTGATTTCTTTTCCTATTCTCTAACTCTCCTAAAGCACACAAGCTGGCATGACACACAAATGCTCTCTTGGCCCTGATCCATTTTCCTTTATTTCTCTCTGATAATTCCTTTACATTTTATTTTTCTTAGTTTCATGTACTTCCTTATAATTACCACCTTCTTTAAATGTGGTTTATAAAAATATACATGCTCAAAGCAATTCACTATATTTTCAGTAGAGGATAGACTTTTTAACACATCATACCAGAGAAACTGACATCTATAGGCAAAAAAAAAAAAGGATTTATATATAAAGTATAACACTATAAAAAACTTGGGGAAAAAAAAGAGGAGAGTATCATTAAAATTTGGGGCTAGGCAAAAGGTTTTTAGTCTTGACACTAAAAGCATGATCCATAAAAAAAAAATTAGATAAATTAGGCTTCATCAAAATTAAAAACTTTTGCTTTATGAAAGACCCTGTTACGAAAATAAAATGATAAGCTAAAGAGTGAGAGAAAATATTTACAACCTCATATTCAACATAGGACTAGTGTGCAGAATATATAAAAAATTCTCAATACTCAACAGTAAAAAGCAGATAATCCAATTAAATCACGAGTAAAGATGTGTTGAGCTGCTTCACTAAAGTAGATATACGGTGTGCAAATCAACACATGAAAAAGTAAGCAGCAGCAGCAACCATTAGGAAAATGAAGCTAAAACCACAAGATACTACATAACTATGAGAATGGCTAAAATTTTTTAAAGGTATAATAAAAATGACAAGACAAAATGCTGGGGCTTCCTTGGTGGCACAGTGGTTGAGAATCCGCCTGCCAATGCACGGGACACGGGTTCCAGCCCTGGTTCAGGAAGATCCCACATGCGGGGGAGCAACTAAGCCCGTGTGCCACACTGCTGAGCCTACGTGCTGCAACTACTGAAGCCCCTGCGCCTAGAGCCCATGCTCCACAGCAAGAGAAGCCAACGCAATGAGAAGCCGTTGCACTGCAACAAAGAGTAGCCCCGCTCTCTACAGCTAGAGAGAGCCTGCGCACAGCAATGAAGACCCAACACAGCTAAAAATAAATAAATAAAATAAATTAATTTTTTTAAAAAATGCATCTCTCATTTCTTTTTTAAAAAAGACCAAATGCTGGCAAAATTTCAGAGAAATGATTCTTCATACATTGCCAGCGGGAGTGTGAAATGCTATAGCCACTTTGGAAAAGAGTTTGGTAGTTTCTTATAAAGAAACTAAACATGCAATTACCAAACAACCTAGCAATTGGACTCCTGGCCATTTATCCCTGAGAAATGAAGACCTATGTTCACATAAAAACATGTACATGAGCATTTAGCAGCTTTATTCCTAATAGGCAAAAGTGGAAACAATTAAGATAGCTTTCAATGAGTGAATGATTTAAAAATCATTTAACGATGGATAAACACACTGTGGTACTTCCTTATCATGCAATACTTGTTGACAATAAAAAGGAACACAGTATTGATACACACAACTCCCTGAATGAATTTCCAGAGAATTATGTTGAGTAAAGAAAGCTAATTCCCAAAATTATGTATTGTATGATTCCATTTACATTACAGTCTATAAATGACAAAATTATAGAAATGGAAAACAGATAGTGGTTGCCAGGATTTAAGGAAAGCATGGGGACAGGAGGGAAGTGGATGTGGCTATAAAAGGGCAACAAGAGGGAATCCTTGTGGTGCTAGAAATGTTCTGGGTTTTGACTCTATCAAAGTCAATATCTTGGCTGTTTTGATATTGTACTAATTTTTTGTGAGATGTTACCATTGGGGGAAATGGGATAAAGAAAACACGAGATCACTCTGTACTGTTTCTTACAACTGTATGTGAATTTACATTTACCTAAGAAAGAAAAAAAAGCTTAATTTAAAAATTAAAACACATGCTTAATGAGGGTAATTAAATTAGCACTAACAATCAAAATATTTACATGTGATATTAGAACACCTTCCTATTGAATGAATAGTTTTATCTCTTTTTGCCTCTGAAGTATTAAAATATAACTCCATGGTAAAATTAAATTCATTTAATTTCATTTATTCATCATCATTTATCAATTGCTCACTCATAATTAACAAGCCATTTAACTTAACTGTAGTAAGGGACTTTGGTAAGTAATGTAGTCTAACCCCTCATTTCTAGTCGGAAATGTAAGGCA
This sequence comes from Delphinapterus leucas, assembly GCF_059928025.1. Lineage (NCBI taxonomy): Eukaryota > Metazoa > Chordata > Mammalia > Artiodactyla > Monodontidae > Delphinapterus > Delphinapterus leucas. The sequence goes on along the minus strand of NC_143136.1, from coordinate 75,724,746 downwards.
GAGCTTCTCAAATTTTAGCGGGTGTAAGAATTATCTGGAGAGATTGTTAACTCACAGATTGCTGGGTCCCATCCACAGAAAGTCTCATTCAGAAGTTCTGGGCTTTGCCTGAGACGGCATTTCTGCTAAGTTTCCAAGGGCTGCTGTGATCCAGGTGTTGGACAATAGGCCATATTAGAGTAGTACTTTCCTTAAGGCCAAAGGAATTGTTTTCTTAAAGGCCACCCAATTCCCATAGCCAAGCACTATTTCCAGTCAAATTGCATTCCGTACCACCACTCTATTCTGGAATTTAGTTGCTGTTGTTTCATTGTTATTTTTAAAAGAAATATAATAAAAGAAGATTTTTCATCTCCATTGAGTGATATAACAAGCCATAAAGTAGAACTTCCACTTCTGTTGCACATATCTCTCCATGAGCTCATCAGATTTTATGAAAAAATATAAAAATTGAATTCACCATTTTAATTTTAGTTTAAAAAGGTAAAAGCTTTTGAGGCATTGTGTAAGAAGTGTAAACTTGTCACAAGATGACTTTCAAACACAGCACGCACACAGCACCTACACAGGAGCAATCTCTTGAATACAATCACCTTTCAACAGCACAGTAGCATTGCATCAGAGACCTTATTTTTTTGAACTGTGAAAAAAAAAAAGCAACATTATTTTTTGTAGAATTGCTTAGAAGTAGATTTTAAAACTCTAGACATATATACGATAACATTGCCATCTAATGTGTAATCCACAAAGAAATTTTACAGTTCATAATTAAATATGCTGTTGCTGTCCAGGTTCTGCTATGAATCCAGAGGAAAATCTGAGGTTACTACATCTGAATATAGCTAAGAAATAGGACACTAATTTTTTTCTGATGTGGAAAACAGTGACATAATATATCACAAATTACTGAGTTTGTTCAAACATTTTCCTTCTTTTCTGATAGAGCTAATTTTTCCTATTTCCCAGGAAACAAAGCAGGGCAACATGCATACTTTTTTGTATGAGTCTTAAAACTGAATGCTCATTCTCTGTCAGACTAAACACTAATTACATTTTGTGATAGAGTAAAATTCATATTTTTAAAATTTTATTTATATATTTTTGGCTGCGTTGGATCTTTGTTGCTGGGCACGGGCTTTCTCTAGTTGCAGTGAACAGCGGCTACTCTTTGTTGCGGTGCGAGGGCTTCTCATTGCGGTGGCTTCTCTTGTTGTGGAGCCCGGGCTCTAGGCGCGCCGGCTTCATTAGTTGCGGCACACAGGCTCTACAGTGCAGCCTCAGTAGATGTGGCACACGGGCTTAGTTGCTCCATAGCATGTGGGATCTTCCCAGACCAGTGCTCGAACCCTTGTCCCCTGCATTGGCAGGCAGATTCTTAACCACTGCGCCACCAGGGGAGTCCCATATACGTTTTTTTTTAAATAAATTCGAACAATCATCAGAAATAGGGGAAGAAGCTTTACAAAGATTGCTATGGTGTAGAAGCTGCATTAAAATAAAAAAGAAATGGAGATCATGGTGAAGTACCCAGAGGCTTGGTGAAGAGCAAAAGCCAGCTGACAGTTGTGGTCTGACTTAATGAAAATTGATTACAGTTTCATCATTCACAAAGTACAAATTTGAGATCCAATGATCTTTTAAGTACCTTCCTGATTTAACATTCTTTTTTTTTTTTTTTTTTTTGGGTTTTTTGCGTTACGCGGGCCTCTCACTGCTGTGGCCTCTCCCGTTGCGGAGCACAGGCTCTGGACACGCAGGCTCAGCGGCCATGGCTCACGGGCCCCGCCGCTCCGCCGCATATGGGATCTTCCCGGACCGGGGCACGAACCCGCGTCCCCTGCATCGGCAGGCGGACTCTCAACCACTGTGCCACCAGGGAAGGCCCATGATTTAACATTCTTAAATGTCTTTCTGAGGTGCAGTTCCTTTCCTAACTGAGGATAAAAATTGGTTCCAGTTAGGAAAGTTCTTTTCAAGTAACGCTGAACCCATAATCACATCTCCTTTCTCTGGGATTTCCCAAATGCTTTACAAGTCACCCAACTTAAATCATTTTCATTTTTCACAATCCCAAGTTTTACTAATGCCTCAAGTATCATAAAAAGACATTTTCCCCACAATATTCTATTCTCAGAAAGATTCACCACAACCTTAGGAAATAAACTCTTCCAAGTATTCATCTTTCTTAGTATATATTTTCAGCAACAAATATAAAGATAAAAACAGAGTATCTAAAATTGCATTGTTTTTAGGCTTGCCTAGGGTAACCTAGTAACCATCTGTGGGGATGGAGATGCCCCCCACGACCACCGCTCTTGCGTTCTTGTGCCTGGACTAATACACAAGACAGATTCACAGGAGAAAAATCAATTTAATTTTGTGTGCATGAGAGGTCATAAAATGATGCTCAAATTGTGGACAAAAGCAGGCAGCTTTTACATCTTTTTCTACAAAGAAACAATAAATTTGTGAAGATCTGAAAGGACAAAGAAACTTAGGTTTGGATTTGTAAGGAATTTAAGCAAAGTTTGGGCTTGGGTAGAAAATTAGCAAGAAGTAACACGCTTTGTTTACATCAGCTTCTTTGCCCTGAATTCTGTCTCTGGTGATGAGTGTTTTTCTACCTCCCAGGACAAGGAGGACATATTTCACATGGGAGATTTATTTTCTACTTTCAGGGAGACAAGAGAGAAGGGTCAAAGCATCTCTCTTGAATCAGCCTTTTAAGTAACTTTATTATTTTTTTAGTCTTTTAAAAAAATTATTTTATTTTTTAATTGAAGTATAGTTGATATATAATATTATATAAGTTTCAGTACAATATAGTTATTTACAATTTTTAGAGGTTGTATTCCATTTATAGTTATTACAAAATAATTGCTATACTCCCCATGTTATACAATATATTCTTGTAGCTTATTTTATTTATACCTAATAGTTTGTACTTCTTAATCCCCTGCCCTTATATAGACCCTTGCCCCTTCCCCACCAGTAACCACTAGTTTGTTTTCTATATATGTGAGTCTGCTTCTTTTTTGTTATATCTACTAGTTTATTATATTTTTAGATTCCACATATAAGTGATGTCATACAATATTTGTCTTTCATCTGTCTGAGTTATTTCTCTTAGCATAATGCCCTCCAAGTCCATCCATGTTGCCATAAATGGCAAATTTTTATTCTTTTCTACGGCTGAGTAGTATTCCATTGTATGTATATACCATATCTTTTTTATTTTTTAAATCACAAACACTTCCAATACTAGAGACTTTTCTGGAATATATGGCTTTACTGGCATGGCTGCTTGCACTGTGAGCTGGGTCTGTACAGGATCCACTCTAAGCTTGCAGTGTATCTCTTCTAGGTGTGGGATGTGTTATCTCCAGGACCCAAAGAGCTCACCTGGTGCAGTGCTTCCTTCATTGTGGTAAGGGATGAAAGATGCAACCATTCTTCTTTGACTTTGGAGAGGATATACTAACTAGAATGTTTCTGATTGCTAGACCCCTAAAATTTGCTGATGCGGCTGGTGCCTGCATCTTCATAGGCTTTATTTTCCACCCTGTAAAACATGTGTCTTACCATGGTCCACAGTGTACTAGTCACCTATTTCTCATCTTGTCTAATCAGCATGATGTCACCAGCATAATAGATCTGTGAGATGGCAAGTAGTCTAGACTTCTTCAGACAACAAGAGAGTAGAAGAGTTAAAAAACATGAGGAAAACCTATAAATGAATAATTGTGTCTATTCTGTATGAATGTGAATTGTTTCTCATACCCTTTTTTTTTTTTTTTTTTTTGCGGTACGCAGGCCTCTCACTGTTGTGGCCTCTCCCGTTGCGGAGCACAGGCTCCGGACGCGCAGGCTCAGCAGCCGTGGCTCACGGGCCCAGCCGCTCCGCGGCACGTGGGATCCTCCTGGACCGGGGCACGAACCCATGTCCCCTGCATCGGCAGGCGGACTCTCAACCACTGCGCCACCAGGGAAGCCCTCTGATACCCTTTTATAATTGGAAAGGAAAAGAGTTCATTTGTCAAATCAATGACCACATGCCACGTACCTGAGGCCTTATTAACCTCCTTGAGCAATGATACCACATTCTGACCCGGCCACTTGAATTGGATCTACTACTTGGTTAAGCCTGCAGTATGCTATAGTAATTCTCCAAGAAAGATCCACCCTGTTTCTTCAAGGGCCAAACAGGAGATTTAATTAGAGATATGATAATGACCATCATGCTTTCATCCTTATGGGTCCTTAATGGTGTCACTAAACCCTACCATCCCCATCCCCCAGAATATGATACTGCTTTTTGTTCCTACCTTGGCTAGCAGAGGGGAAGCTTCAGAGGTTTCCACTTGGTCTCCCCTATCATGTGTCTTAATAACTCTTACCCTATAGACAAGAGAACCTGAGAAGTTCCACGGTCTTATTAATATTGTCTAGCATTCCTCAGAACCATAGAATATAAGACTTTTCTCACTTCCCGTGACTCTTATAAAGAGTAGTAGGAAGAAGATTGAAGCAAGACGTACTTTCAGAATTCCTCTTGTGTAGTTAAGCTTCCAGATGTCATAATGAAGTTTACTTTTCCTCCTCTTATAATCAAGTTATCTATTGGGGAAAAACAGGGAGCCAAAAGGGTAGTAGCTTATAGTTGTTATTGTTGTTGTTGGCTTTTCTTTTGCCACAAATACTAGTCATTAGAGTCTGTTCAGTCACCTGATCTTGGTCCTGTGTCCTGGTCCTCTCTAGAATATATTAGCCATGCCCTAAGCATCTTTTGGTGAATCATTCATTTTCTCCCGTAGGACCTGTCTTTGTTATGCTGAGATCTGACTGTAGTTATCAGTTTGAGGATTTAAACATTACCTTGTGAAGTATAGGCCTAAAATGAGATACTTGCTTAGTCTCCAGGGAATGGATGATCTTATCTCCTCTATAACAGGGAAAGCTGCTGGCTTCTTCCATACCAAAGGGTACAGGGGAATCTAGGAATTCAAGGATTTTATATGCATCTCCCTAAACATTCCCATGACATTCTTAGGATTACACTTCTTTCCTATCAAGGCCCTAACTAAAGTTAGGTGCAGAATAAAGCATAGGACAGGAATCAGCTAACATTTTTTGTAAAGAGCCAAATAATAAATATTTTCAATTTTGCAGGCCATATGCTCTCTGTTGTAACTATTCAACTCTACTTTTGTAGGGTGAAAATAACCAAAAAAATACTAAACAAATGCAAACAGATGCATTTCAATACAACTTTATTTAAGGAAACAGGTCATGAGCTGTATTTGATACATGGCCATAATTTTGGACCCCTTGCATATGATTGTTGCTAGAATAATGAATACAAATTTCTTTGTATTTTTTAATGATTAAATTTTGGGCTTTATTACCAGTACAATCTCCTTCTAGAGAGAGGAAATGAGAGTCTCTATATAGACTCCCATAGAGGCTTTCTATCTCTTATAGCATGGCCTGAGTTGATAGTTCACTAATCTAAACCTCTCTTTCTCCTTCTTCAAGATGTCTTTGGTGTTTAACAAAATCCAACCCAATCTCTAATTATTATAATTATTATTGCCATCATATCTTTCAAATGCTAGAATAATTTCTTAAGATATATACCTTATTCCAGCACTCTACAAGTGAAGAAAGTTTGAGCATTCATGATGCTTCATCAAGCTAGGATTCCACTAACAACAGGTTCCTTCTTGCCTTCGGAATGAAGAGTGATCCAATTCCAGATTTCCAACCAGAGTGCTCACTAAGTTCTCCTAGAAGCATTCAAGTTCATTCAATGACTCCCGTCCCTTATTGTTGGTTTTGAGCATTAACACCTTCCCTCCCAAACCCTCCAGCCAGCTCCTGGCTCTGGCTGAGCATTATTTTATGAACAGAGGGCACTCTCAGGCAGGAAGATGCAGGAAGCTATTGGAGCATCTGGGAACTGTCTGCTGATAACATCCAGGCGGACTGAGTTGATATCTGCAGGGTCTCTTACAGACTTTGAGTGATTTGGGGAAACCACTGCGTGGAGGTAACATCTGAGTTGTCACTGATCCATAGAAACATAAAGAAAGAACAATAAAATAATTTTAAAAGAATATTTTATCATCATTTAATTTTTAATTATACAAAATAAATAGCAAATAAATTAAAATGTTATGGTTTGGGTTGAGTAGTTACGGTATTAACTGCTTTCATGTAGATATCTTGGAAATCTAGTCAGGGTCAATGCCCTCCATTCAATGACCACCAGGAACACATCTGTATTTGAACAAGTTGGACATATTACTTAATGCTGTGAGGGAGAAGGCACAGCATGGAAAACCATAGTTCATCTCAACAAAAGGGTGTTGGAAAGGACTTACGACAGGATCTGGCCCTGTGTTTGGTAAGTTTGGGGAATATTTAAAGAAGCAGGCTTTGCTGTGGATGAGATGCTTTTGGGAAGCAGGGGTAATATATACTATGACTGAATATCTTAATAAATCTTATCTAGGAGGACGGAAGACCAGACCAGGATGGAAACCGCAGTTGGCAGTTTTAAAGAAGTGGCAGTCACTCACTTAGCAGGGAGGGAGGAATATCTGGCACTTTGAAGCTAAGACAACGTTCATGTGTTATCTGTGTTCAGATATGACTATGGAGTGTTTTTGTCTTGATTCACCAGCACCTAGAGAATGGCCTTGTCTGATGTTGATACTCTGTGATGTTTATGTTTAATAGAAAACACCACACCTCTCAGTACCCAGCTAGGTCATATCAATCCCAAGGCCCGGCTGATAGCAAGAGATTCTGGATGTCAGTGGATGCCTTGCTCTTTCTTAAGGGCACAAACATCGTGGTACAGAACAAAAACAGCTCTTTCAGAGTCCATTGCATTTCATGAAATCACATAAATTTTATGGAATAAAAATCATTTACAAGACAGTATGTATTATAAATTTAAATGATTTGGATGAAAATTGGTAAGATTATTATCCATGTATGCATTCCTAAGTGATTTCAGTTTATGATATTATTATTTTGCATTTTTAGAAAAATCCATGTATCTAGATTTATGTAAAATTATGATATTTACTTAATGCTTTCTTTAAATTTTTAACATGATATATGTGATTATATTCACTAGAATTTTTATGCTAGATAATTTTTAAAAGCTTTTATTTACTACTACCCCTATAGCCCACTTATTTGTTTACAATATATATTGCTGAATTTCAGAAAAATTATTTATCCAAAATTTTTCAGAATTACCAATCTGGGTACATTTTTCTGCTGCAGATTGAAGGAAACTTCTAGAAATTGTCTTCACTCTTCGCTCCAAAAGAGGAGAATCAATTTTATTATGAAAATTAAAATACTGCTGCATAGAAAGTAGTTTCTCACCATCTGATACTTACCTTTACTTTCAAAATAATAGATTATTTTAGCAAATTAACAGTTGACTTTTTCTTATTCTATACCATCAAAATGTAAAGAAAGAGAAAACTTCTATTTATTTATGTATTTATTTATTTAAAAATATTCTAACCAGAAAATGAGGCCCTTAAGAACATAGAATTATTTTGTTCCTATACTTGAGTTTTAGAAGAAATTATTGACAAGTTATAATTTTTATTCTCAAAAGTTCAAATTTCTAAATGAGAGTTGATTAGAAACATAACAAATTATAAGTCCTGAATCATCAAATAAAGGATTAGTTTCTCTTTATTTTATTTACTAAATCTATTAAATACGTAAGTACATTTTTGAAACATTTTAAATTTAAAATATATTTATGAAAAAATCTGGAAAACATTCTTTTACAGACAGTTTAAACTAATAGGATTAACCAATTCCTCAATGATCCCAGTCACTTGAGATTTGACCCTACCATAAAAGAGCCAAGTCCAAGGTACAGGCTAACAAAATAGGAAGGTGAATAGAAATCATCTATCAATTTTCTATGCTAGATCATACTAGAGTGCCACTCAGGGGAAAACTGCCTCAATATTTGTTATCAACAAGTTGATATTCATAAGTATTTTATATAAATACTTTTTATCCCCTCTATTAATTTTCTAGACAAATGAGGAAGGTGTATATCTGTGTGTTTCTTTTGGGACAACTGTCTGGTGCTTTCCCTTTGCACTGGCTGCTCAACTCGGCCAGCCTTAGTAATTACCCAGGCAATGCCTCTTCTCCATCTGTCACAATAATCAGATTTAGTGCACAATAGAGATTTATTGTGGATAAAAAATAATGTAAACAACTAACAGGAAATGTATTATAGATTATATAGAAGTATAGTTTACTGTTTCACTTAAAAATGATCAATAAGAACGCACAGTTGAAATGACCCTGTAAATCGCATTCTTGAGTGACCAGGTGAAAAATCTTGCTCTATATAAACCTATGCTCTCTATAAATTACAAAAGAAGTTAAAGACCTTTATTTTACATAAAGTTTTGGGATTAGAGGACCCTTGAAAATCCATTCTAGGTCTATCATTCCATAATTCTACCATAAAAAAAATATACTTTCGAGGAGAGAGGTTTATAAGAAGAATTCACATCTCAGAGATGCTGCCTCCTGACAATTTGGTATACACACATCATCACCTACTGCACAGTGGGAAATCCTGAAGCCATGGGGCAAACATGAGAGCACAAACTTAATCCCAAATATTCTAGGAAGAATTTAGCAGGCGATTCTCCACTTTACACCCCTGAGGAATAGGGAAAACATATGTCACAACCTTTAAGCTCCTCTCAGTATAGGGAACATATTTTAGCAATTTTACTCTAGAAGTTGGCATAATTACAATTTTCAGCCTTTTTGTTGTGCTTTATAAATAGATCATGGTAAGAGCATCATCACCTAGTTAAAAGTGATTAGCGAGATTTCTTATAATAAAATTTTGTTACCCCAACTTGACTCATTTCTCTTATTTGAGTTTCATTCTATGGTACATGGAATTTCTTTCTTTGAGAGTTTTTCTATAATCAAAAAATCTAAAAAACATGTTAAATTGGATGAAACATTCTATACATTCTATGTCACCAATAGTATTAATTCCAAATTATTATTTCCACTTTATTCCAAGTTTCTTCCATAATTTAAACATTTCCAAATAAATGTTTCTGATGGTAGCAATTAAAAGCAAAATAACTGATCTCAGGATATCCTTATTTATTTCTAAGAAAAGAAAATTTGTTTGAGCCAATATATGACATTCAGGAAGTTCATATTTGTTTAAAGAAGACTTTATCAATATAAAAATGGAAGATCATCGTATTATATTTTAACTTAATACTAACTTTGCAATGTTTAAAGAAAAATTATTTATGTATATATATCTTCCACTCATTAATATATGGTACATTTTTATTTTAGGTTTTACATCATCCTTCATGAGGAGTCATTACACAAACCCAAAGTATAGGACAGTCAACAAAATAATTGTCCTGGACTCTTTTAAGAATATCAAGGTTATAAAAGACTGAGAAATGTTCCAGATTAAAAGAGACCAAAGATTCATGAAAACTAAAAGCAATATGAGGTCATGGATTAGATCCTAAACAGAGGGAAAAAAATGGCAATAAGGGCATTATTGAGAAAATTGGCAAAATTTTATCACAAACTATATAGATTAGATAACAGTGTTATATCAATATCAGTTCTATAACATATTTCCTGATTTACATAATTAAGTTTGTGTAAAAGAATGTCCTTATTTTTAGGATACATGTGGAAGTATGTAGAAGTAAATTACCAGGATATCTACAACTTACCCTCAATGGTTAAAAAAATTTGATATAAAAATATAAGGCAGGGACTTTGCTGGTGGCGCAGTGGTTAAGAATACGCCTGCCAGTGCAGGGGACACGGGTTCGAGCGCTGGTCCAGGAAGATCCCACATGCCGCGGAGCAACTAAGCCTGTGTGCCACAACTACTTAGCCTGTGCTCTAGAGCCCGCGAGCCACAACTACTGAGCCCGAGTGCCGCAACTCCTGAAGCCCGTGCACCTAGAGCCCGTGCTCTGCAACAGGAGAGGCCACTACAATGAGAAGCCTGGGAACCGCAACGAAGAATAGCCCGCACGCAGCAACAAAGACCAAGGCAGCCAAAAATATAAATAAATAAATAAATAAAAATTAAAAAAAAAAAAATATATAAGGCAAATGTTAACAATTGATGCACTTGAGTAAATGGCATATAGGAGTCCTTTTTAGTATTTTTTTCATTTTTGGTAAGTTTGAATTTATGATAAATTTACAAAAAAGAAATATCATTATATCCATAAAATAAATTATATTAATTTTAGATAAATCTAGAGATTTAGTTTATTTACATATCAATGTATGTTTCAGGATCCTTGTAAATATTTTTCCTTTAAAGGACAGTCTTTAATCTATATCTCTATGCTGTAAGTAAACATGGATCCAATTCCATTTTAAGAATGCTCAGGGCTTCCCTGGTGGCGCAGTGGTTGAGAGTCCGCCTGCCGATGCAGGGGACACGGGTTCATGCCCGGGTCCGGGAAGATCCCACATGCCGCGGAGCGGCTGGGCCCGTGAGCAATCGTGAGCCATGGCCGCTGAGCCTTCGCGTCTGGAGCCTGTGCTCCGCAACGGGAGAGGCCACAACAGTGAGTCCCGTGTACCACAAAAAAAAAAAAAAAAAAAAAAAGAAGAATGCTCAAACATCAGAAAATTTGTCACATAAGAGCAAAATAATGATGACAATTCTTATAAATTTAAGGCAGGCCAAATTCTTTGGCTCTCCGAAGGATGAAACTCTAAGGTTTTAGAATCAATTCTCATTAACTTCTTCATCAAACTAAAGGGGATATGGATCAGATCTTACAAGTTGTATCATCTTGATTAGAGCTCCTCTCAGTGGCTTTATTTAGAATTTCACATTATATATATATATGGATAAACACACACACACATATATAATTATGGTCCCACAAATATTTAACTTTACAAGTAGGAAGAAGATTTATTTCAATACTCTGAAAGATATCGAAGTGCAACTACTTAAGTTTCTTTTCCAAAAATGCTGATAACAGGCTACTTAGTGTGAAATATACAGATGCTTCCATTTAGTCCAACATGACTGCAGACTTTTCACATCAGAGATATAAAAATAAAACTTTTTACTGTTTTAAAGATAGAACTGTCATTGAAAGAGTAAAGTTGGACTGTAAAAGTTAATGAAGAAATATAGTTATACATTATTGCTTGTGTGTTCTGCCTGTGTTTTCAAAGGAAGTATGTATTTAAGGGGCTGAAGTGAAAGTATTGTTACAACTCATAACATATGCTTGTTTTCTCTTATTTCGGTAATTGATGTGAAACTAAATTTCTTATGTGTTAGCCACTCAAAAACACATGAGATAACGATGCCAATAAAAATGTATGGAAAGATGCTGAGTTTATATTTTGAATATACAAATCTTATGTTTGAGTCAGAGTTTTTGACTATTTGATTTGAAAGCCAGAGGAAGGTGAAGCCAAAAAGAAATGAAACAATGACAAAGAATTAAATAGGATTTGAAATTTTCTCGTTTGGTAGTAGACATTTTGTGTGTATGTGTGTGTGTGTGTGTGTGTGTGTGTGTGTTGGGGCTGGAGATGTGCAGGCGTGGATTGGCCCAGCTTTCCTTTCTTCCTTTGGGAACAGTTTTCCCTTTCTTAGGGCGAATTATTTGAAAACCCAGCTTCTACATGTGTTTTAAATGAAAGATGGCATTGCCCTGCTTTCCTGGGCACAGTGAGTGGTAGCCGTCTGACTCAGTGTGACAGACAGCCTCCAAGTCGTCCCCCTTGATTCTCACCTCCTGGTTTCCACAGCCCCACATATTATACCAGAGTTGGTCTGCATTACCAACACAACATGCTGAAGTGACCACATGCTACTTCCAAGATTAAATTACGAAAGTCACTGTGAGTCTCATCTTGGTCCTCCCTTCATTCTATCTCTCTCTTCCTCTCTCATTATTTGCTCAAGCAGAAGTCAGCTGCCATGTTGTGAGCAGCCCTATGATAATATTGCAAGGTAAGAAACAGAAGATTCATTTTGCATTGTCATTCCTGGGTGCCACCTCCACAGTATCAGTCTGAAGCATACGTTCACTTTTTTTGCTTAATGAAATCACACCTATTGAAATACTACTCATTTGTTTCCAAGCTCAGATCAAATGTCATCTCCATATTGAAGTCTACTTGAAGCTGTGGATATATATGGCTTAAGAATGGTGCTAATCTCTTTGATATTCTCATCACTATAGTGGACTTGTGACAGGACTGGGATATTATTTGATCATCTTAACTTTCACATCATGTTCAGATACCAAACAGAACCTAAAAGAGGAAGGGAGGTAATAAAAGGGAGTATTATTATATTGTTTACACATTCCCTATTTTTATTTCACTTTTTCTATCCATTCATAAAAATGAATATATTTGTCTATTTCAATGCATAAACCTACTAATATGGCTATTTTGACAAAAAGCAACTAGCTATTTGCTAGTTTATTTGCTATAAAATGAAGTCTTCCTCACAATGACATTTCTGGACACTGGGTATATGTTACCAGTCTGGTGGGCATTCTTTTCCATTTTCACCTGCAGAAATCACATACGTTGAAACCTACCTCTTTTTCCAGCCTTACATTAAGGGCCACCTAGATTGTGAAGTCCCCTGAATCCATAATAATGAGACAGATCACTTTGCTTCAAGTTTGAAACTTTGTTTTGTGTTATGAGTTCTATACCTGAATGCCTTCCGTATTTATGCACCCCTTGAAGTCAGTAACAATCATGGTCCTTTTCATGAGTTGTATTAACAGGTAGCTAAATAAAAGTGACTTTTTATAAGAATTTCTAATGTTCGTAAAGAATTGATAGAACTAAAATATCACCAAGTTATAACGCCATCCACACTGAATTAATAAGCATTAATTAAGCGTTAACCATCAACATTAAAAATGGGGCAATGACCATTTTATTTCTCCTGTAATCTTGCCCAACAGGACCTTTAGTCATGACAAAGGATAAAACCTGAGTCTCATTTAACCTCTGGGTCCAGCTGCTAATTTTCAGAAAATACAAAAGATGGAGAAATATATTGAAATCCACTCTGAGTGTGTAGCCAGCAAAATCAAGACTGTGGAAAATTCTCTAGGTCAAATAGCTGAATCCTTCAGGAATAAATTGTAAGACATGAAAGAAGTAGATGAGGGATACACTGAATAAGAATTTTTTTAATATTAATTTTTTAAATGAACCTGATTGAGCTATATTTTCTAAGAATTCACATTTGTATAATAAAACAATTTTTTAAAAACAAGAAAATAATTACTACAAAAATGATAATAGTTGTTTATGGAAAGAAGGAAGGACTCATGGATATTTAGAAATGCTTCTGGGATGATTGGTAATAATCTGTTTCATGAGCTTGTAGTTACTTGTCTTACAAAAATTCTTTAAGGTATACATTTGTTTTGTGGATTTTTCTGTCTGGGATTCATTTTATAATACAATTTTTACAAAAAAGAAAAAAGAACATCCATATATAAGAGATTCATGCACACAGAACTCATCTCTTTCATCAAAAGTTAAAATTAAACTATAATATTGCAAATTAAATTATTGAACTGTCTACAAATGAAGGACTAAGATGAATTTTGAAATTGCTTTATTTGTTTCATTTTGGAGAAAAATGAAAACTAAACATTCTGAGGTTGATGGAATTAAAGTTGCTTCTTCCAATTCTAACAGCATATTTCTGGGGGCTTTGTTTCTCTAGTCTTTTGCTCCAAAATTTATAATGTAGTATTCAGTATATTAATCACTAGTACACAGATTTTCAGGGAAAAATAGGTATAGTTTTATAATTTTCTTGTATTTGTTTATGTAATATGTGTTTTAATTATATTTATTTAAATGACATTTTGTGTCTGTTGCATCTAATAACAAAATGTTATACTTGTATTTCATATCATGTGATTTTTTTTTTTTTTTTTGCGGTACGTGGGCCTCCCACTGTCGTGGTGTCCCCCCCCCCGTCGCGGAGCACAGGCTCTGGACGCACGGGCCCAGCCGCTCCGCGGCATGCAGGACCCTCCTGGACCGGGGCACGAACCCGCGTCCCCCGCATCGGCAGGCGGACCCCCAACAACCGCGCCACCAGGGAAGCCCTATCACATGATTTTTTAAATTTCACTTTTCTAGTAATCCATTTTTACTGTATTTTAAGAGAATATTGCTTTTCAATGAATTGGAAATTAGAAAGCCTAGTCCTTCATCATAGATACTTTGAGAAGTACTGCCTTTCAACACTTTTAACTTAATTCATAGTGAATATATTTTTAAATTCAACCCACCAGATCTCATTGCTCAGTATTGCCTCTAAAATCTCAAAGTGTCCGTACAGTTACATTTTCATTTTTATCATGCAAATGTACTTCACTGTTAAGTATATTAGAGTATACTTATCTAATATAATTCAATGGAATTTAGTTTAGTTCTACTAAATTCCTGCTATGTGAAACATACTGAACTAGGCAATGAAGGACAAAATGAATTATTAATAAATTGTCCCAAGTTTTAAGTAGCTTAACACTTCAATATGAAGAATAAGAAAAGTATACAAATTACTATTATGTAAGTACAAATAGGGTGTATTTTCATACATTTTACCATGTAGGAAGAAATCATATTTTGTCAAGATATCAGGAAAAAAAATTTAACTGAAGAGGACTTTGAAAGACATTGATGGAGAGAAAATTGTTGAAAAGAGCATGAAGAAAATATTTTAATATTTAATGGAGTACTTGCTTTAATAGGAACAGAGACTTAATATAAAATATCATTTGAAAGGTACATTATGGAGGACTTTAAATCCTAGGGCTAAATAACTTATTTATTCTTTCAAAAATCAATTGTATTGTTAAGCAAGTCTAAGTCACAGGCTATATGCTAGAAAACTGGGGGTGAGGAAGGGAGGGAGGAAAGGTGAGATTAAAATCACAGAGGTAAGTTACCAAAAAAATAGTGTTTAAAGATAATTACAGTCATGGTGATAAATTCTATTATACAGGGAATCATAAGTGTATGAGTATAAAGATGAAAAACATATTCTGCTGGAAGCTTTGATTTGGGTGTTGAAGAAAGAATAAGGGAAAATTAGACAAAGAATAAAAAAGTAGTATTATAGGCCAAGGGGAGATCATTCATTTATTCCACCATACAGTTACCATTTTTTGAACTCCTACTAAATGTTAGATGTTTGACACTTACCTCTTTAAAAATAAATGGGAATATACAGGATAAAATTTTTTGTGCCTGACTTCCTTTACTTAATATGATGTTTATGAAACTCATCTATGTTATGGCATATAGCTGCAGTTTATTTGTTTCCACTGATGGATGGTATACTTTCATACGAATATACCACAACGTATTTACCTATTCTACCACTGTTGGTCCTTTGGAGGTATGACTGATGCTGCAATGACAAACATTCTTGTAGTGCCTTTTGTTACACATTTACATGAGTTTCTGTTGGATATAAACATGGGCGTGTAATTCCTGGATCAAAATTTGTGCATGGTGAAAGTTAATATTATAAGACTGTTTTCCAAACTCATATTAACTGATCCTCCCACCAACATCAGTTGAGAGTTCTCACTGTTCCAACACCTTGCTGATATTTAGTATTGCCATTCTGCTTAATTTAAGCCACTTTGACATGTGAATACTAAAATGTCATTGTGGTTTTATTTGCATTTCACTGATTACTAATATGTCTGGGCATTGTTTATATGATTATTAACTATTTGAATTTCTTCTTTTGCAAAGTGGTTTTTCAACTAATGCCATTCTTGGAAAGAGAAAAGTCTAGTGAGGAACAGATCTGACACTATGAGAAATATAATGAGATTTCTTTGAAAGACCCTAGTTTGAGTAACTAGGAAGATATCCAGCAGAGTGTTGAATCAAAGCTTGAGAGAAAAGGTAGAAATGACTCCTAAATCTTTGCGAAGATGGAGAAGAAAAAGTCAACAACACAAGTGGAGAGAAGTTAGAACAGAAATATTATTTTGCATAGAGATAAGAACAAAGGAAGATACCACAGACAGATTCTGTGATAGAAAAATTATTAATGAGAAGTGGGATCAAGATGGCAGAGTAGGAAGATCCTGAGCTCACCTCCTCCCACGGACACATGAAAACTACATCCAGAACAACTCTCTGAGAACGACCTGAACACTAGCAGAACTAGCTCTTCTACAATTAAAGACATATAGAAAAAACACATTGAGATGGGTAAGAGGGGCAGAGACATAATCTAGTCTAGACCCACACCCCCCAGCAGGTGATCCACAAGTGGAAGGGATATCACAAACTCAGAGGTCCTCCTTAAGGCATAAGGGTTGGGGCCCCACATTGGGCACTCCAGTCCTGGGGACCAGCAATGGTAAGATAAATCCCCCCTTAACTGGTTTTGAAAACCATTGGGGATTATGACTGAGAGGATAGGAGGTGTGTAAGAAATCAAGACTGCACTCTTAAAGTGCTTGTGAACAAACTCTAAGTCCCAGCAGAGAGGCAGCAGATTGAATAGTCCCTGGCACTCTAGATGGCCTGCTAAGACCATTGCAGCATGCCCCCCTTCCCCCACACACACACAACTCTGCTCCAGCCCCCAGCACCAAGGTGATGCCCCTGCTACACCTCAGAAGAAGTCCCTGCCCATGATGGGCTCCAGCCCTCTCTTCAAGGCAGCAGTTCCCAGTGTACCTCAGGAAACTCCTGGCCCACACCTGCTTTAGCTCCAGCACTCCAGCCAAAGCAACTGGGCAGTTGCAGTCTGTATAGGGAAACTCCTAACAAGGACATGCCTTTAAGACCTGGAGAGGTAAGTGTTTTGACTAATTCATGGACACAAACACAGAAATTCAAACTAAATGAGAAGGTAGAGGAATATATGGTCCAAATGAAAAAAGAAAAAGAAAAAAGATAAAAGTACAGAAAAAACTCTAATGAAATAAAGGCAAGTTACCCAAAAGAGTTCAAGGCAATGATCAAAAAAATGCTAACTGAACTCAGAAGAATGGAGAAACACAGTGGGAGTTTCAAAAAAGAATTAGAAAATATTAAAAAAAAAATCAAAGCTGAAGAATATAATAACTGAAATGAAAAAGACACTAGATGGAATCAACAGCAGATAGATTAGACAATACAAAAGACCATATAACTAACCTGGACTTAAAGAGGATGAAATGCTTCCAAAATTATTCTACAAAGCCAGCATTACCCTCATACCAAAACCAGACAAAAACACTACAAAAGAGAAAATTACAGGCTAATATCCATGATGAACGTAGATATAAAAACCTCAACAAATTATTACTAAACCAAATTTAAAAATACATTAAAAGAGACTCCCTCAGGTGACCTACATGCAGAGGCGGGTCCAAATCCAAAGCTGAGCCCCGGTAGCTGTGAGAACAAAGGAGAGAAAGGGAAATCTCTCCCAGCAGCCTCAGGAGCAGTGGATTAAATCTCCACAATCAACTTGATGTACCCTGCATCTGTGGAATGCCTGAATAGACAATGAATCATCCCAAATTGAGGAGGTGGACTTTGGGAGTAACATATATTATTTATTTCCCCTTTTCCTCTATTTGTGAGTGTGTATGTGTATGCTTCTGTGAGAGATTTTGTCTGTATAGCTTTGCTTTCACCATTTGTCCAAGCGTTCTGTCCATCCGGATTTTTGCTGTTTTTTTTTTTTTAATTTTTTCTTAATAATTAGTTTTTATTTTAATAATTTTATTTTATCTTACTTTACTTTATTTTATCCTCTTTCTTTCTTTCTTTCTTCCTTCCTTCCTTTCTTTCTTTCATTTTTTCTCCCTTTTATTCTGAGCTGTGTGGATGAAGGGCTCCTGATGCTCCAGCCAGGAGTCAGTTCTGTGCCTCTGAGGTGGGAGAGCCAACTTCAGGACACTGGCCCACAAGAGATCTCCCAGCACCACGTAATATCAAATGGCGAAAATCTCCCAGAGATCTCCATCTCAACGCCAAGACCCACCTTCACTCAACGACAAGCAAGCTACAGTGCTGGACACCCTATGCCAAACAACTAGCAAGACAAGAACACAGCCCCATCCATTAGCAGAGAGGCTGCCTAAAATAATAAAAAGCCAACAGACACCCCAAAGCACACCACCAGACGTGGATCTGCCCACCAGAAAGACAACTTCCAGTCTCATCCAGCAGAACACAGGCACTAGTCCCCTCCACCAGGAAACCTACACAATCCACTGAACCAAGCTTAGCCACTGGGAACAGACTCCAAAAACAACGGGAACTATGAACCTGCAGGCTGCGAAAAGGAGATCCCAAACACAGTAAGATAAGCAAAAGGAGAAGACAGAAAAACACACAGCAGATGAAGGAGAAAGGTAAAAACCCACCAGACCTAAGAAATGAAGAGGAAATAGGCAGTCTACCTGAAAAAGAATTCAGAATAATGATAGTAAAGATGATCCAAAATCTTGGAAATAGAATAGAGAAAATGCAAGAAACATTTAACAAGGACATAGAAAAACTAAAGAGGAAACAAGCAATGATGAACAACACAATAAATGAAATTAAAAATACTATAGAAGGGATCAATAGCAGAATAACTGAGGCAGAAGAATGGATAAGTGACCTGGAAGATAAAATAGTGGAAATAACTACTGCAGAGTAGATAAAGAAAAAAGAATGAAAAGAATTGAGGACAGTCTCAGAGGCCTCTGGGAAAACATTAAATGCACCAACATTCGAATTATAGGGGTCCCAGAAGAAGAAGAGAAAAAGAAAGGGACTGAGAAAATATTTGAAGAGATTATAGTTGAAAACTTCCCTAATATGGGAAAGGAAATAATTAATCAAGTCCAGGAAGCACAGAGAGTCCCATACAGGATAAATCCAAGGAGAAACATACCAAGACACATATTAATCAAACTATCAAAAATTAAATACAAAGAAAAAATATTAGAAACAACAAGGGAAAAACAACAAATAACACACAAGGGAATCCCCACAAGGTTAACAGCTGATCTTTAAGCAGAAATTTTGCAAGCCAGAAGGGAGAGGCAGGACATATTTAAAGTGATGAAGGAGAAAAACCTACAACCAAGATACTGTACCCAGCAAGGATCTCATTCAGATTTGATGGAGAAATTAAAACCTTTATAGACAAGCAAAAGCTGAGAGAGTTCAGCACCACCAACCAGCTTTACAACAACGGCTAAAGGAACTTCTCTAGGCGAGAAACACAAGAGAAGGAAAAGACCTACAATAACAAACCCAAAACAATTAAGAAAATGGGAATAGGAACATACATATCAATAATTACCTTAAATGTAAATGGGTTAAGTGCTCCCATCAAAAGACACAGACTGGCTGAATGGATACAAAAACAAGACCCATATATATGCTGTCTACAAGAGACCCACTTCAGACCTAGGGACACATACAGACTGAAAGGGGGGGGATGGAAAAATATATTCCATGCAAATGGAAATCAGAAGAAAGCTGGAGTAGCAATTCTCATATCAGACAAAATAGGCTTTAAAATAAAGACTATTACAAGAGACAAAGAAGGACACTACATAATGATCAAGGAATTGACCCAAGAAGATAAAACAATTGTAAATATTTATGCATCCAACATAGGAGCACCTCAAAACATAAGGCAAATACCAACAGCCATAAAAGGTGAAATCGACAATAACACAATCATAGTAGGGGACTTTAACATCCCACTTTCACCAATGGACAGATCATCCAAAATGAAAATAAATAAGGAAACACAAGCTTTAAATTATACATTAAACAAGATGGACTTAATTGATATTTATAGGACATTCCATCCAAAAACAACAGAATACACATTTTTCTCAAGTGCTCATGGAACATTCTTCAGGATAGATCATATCTTGGGTCACAAATCAAGCCTTGGTAAATTAAAGAAAATTGAAATCATATCAAGTATCTTTTCCAACCACAATGCTATGAGACTACATATCAACTACAGGAAAAGATCTGTAAATAATACAAACACATGGAGGCTAAATAATACATTACTTAATAACCAAGAGATCACTGAAGAAATCAAAGAGGAAATCAAATAATATCTAGAAACAAATGACAATGGAGACACGACCACCCAAAACCTATGGGAGGCAGCAAAAGCAGCTCTAAGAGGAAAGTTTATAGCAATACAATCCTACCTTAAGAAACAGGAAACATCTCAAATTAACAACCTAACCTTGCACCTAAAGCACTTAGAGAAAGAAGAATAAAAAAAACCGCAAAGTTAGCAGAAGGAAAATAATCTTGAAAATCAGATCAGAAATAAATGAAAAAGAAATGAAGGAAATGATAGCAAAGATCAATAAAACTAAAAGCTGATTCTTTGAGAAGATAAACAAAATTGATCAGCCATTAGCCAGACTCATCAAGAGAAAAAGGGAGAAGACTCAAATCAATAGAATTAGAAATTAAAAAGGAGAAATCACAACTGCCACCGCAGAAATACAAAGGATCATGAGAGATTACTACAAGCAACTCTATGCCAATAAAATGGACAACCTGGAAGAAATGGACAAATTCTTAGAAATGCACAACCTGCTGAGACTGAACCAGGAAGAAATAGAAAATATGAACAGACCAATCACAAGCACTGAAATTGAAACTGTGATTAAAAATCTTCCAACAAACAAAAGCCCAGGACCAGATGACTTCCCAGGCGAATTCTATCAAACATTTAGAGAAGAGCTAACACCTATCCTTCTCAAACTCTTCCAAAATATAGCAGGGGGAGGAACACTCCAAAACTCATTCTACAAGGCCACCATCACCCTGATACCAAAACCAGACAAAGATGTCACAAAGAAAGAAAACTACAGACCAATATCACTGATGAACATAGGTGTAAAAATCCTCAACAAAATACTAGCAAACAGAATCCAACAGCACATTAAAAGGATCATACACCCATTTATGATGCAAACACTGCAGAAAGTAGGCATAGAGGGAATTTTCCTCAACATAATAAAGGCCATATATGACAAAACCACAGCCAACATCGTCCTCAATGGTGAAAAACTGAAACCATTTCCACTAAGATCAGGAACAAGACAAGGTCGCCCACTCTAACCACTGTTACTCAACATAGTTTTGGAAGTTTTAGCCACAGCAATCAGAGAAGAAAAGGAAATAAAAGGAGTCCAAATCGGAAAAGAAGAAGTAAAGCTGTCGCTGTTTGCAGATGACATGATACTATACATAGAGAATCCTAAAGATGCTACCAGGAAACTACTAGAGCTAATCAATGAATCTGGGAAAGTAGCAGGATACAAAATTAATGCACAGAAATCTCTGGCATTCCTATACACTAATGATGAAAAATCTGAAAGAGAAATTAAGAAAACACTCCCATTTACCATTGCAAAGAAAAGAATAAAATATCTAGGAATAAACCTACCTAAGGAGACAAAAACCTGTATGCAGAAAATTATAAGACACTGATGAAAGTAATTAAAGATGATACAAATAGATGGAGAGATATACCATGTTCTTGGATTGGAAGAGTCAACATTGTGAAAATGACTCTACTACCCAAAGCAATATAGAGATTCAATGCAATCCTTATCAAACTACCACTGGCATCTTTCACAGAACTAGAACAAAAAATTTCACAATTTGTATGGAAACACAAAAGACCCCGAATAACCAAAGCAATCTTGAAAATGAAAAATGGAGCTGGAGGAATCAGGCTCCCTGACTTCAAACTATACTAAAAGTAATCAAGACAGTATGGTACTGGCACAAAAACAGAAATATAGATCAATGGAACAGGATAGTAAGCCCAGAGATAAGCCCATGCACATATGGTTACCTTATCTTTGATAAAGGAGGCAAGAATATACAGTGGAGAAAAGACAGCCTCTTCAATAAGTGGTGCTGGGAAAACTGGACAGGTTCATGTAAAAGTATGAAATTGGAACACTCCCTAACACCGACACAAAAATAAACTCAAAGTGGATTAAAGACCTAAATGTAAGGCCAGACACTATCAAACTCTTAGAGGAAAACATAGGCAGAACAGTCTATGACATAAATCACAGCCAGATCCTTTTTGATCAACCTCCTAGGGAAATGGACATAAAAACAAAAATAAACAAATGGGACCTAATGAAACTTAAAAGTTTTGCACAGCAAAGGAAACCATAAACAAGACCAAAGACAACCCTCAGAATGGGAGAAAATATTTGCAAATGAAGCAACTGACAAAGGATTAATCCCCAAATTTACAAGCAGCTCAAGCAGCTGAATAACAAAAAAACAAACAACCCAATCCAAAAATGGGCAGAAGACCTAAATAGACATTTCTCCAAAGAAGATATACAGATTGCCAACAAACACATGAAAGAATGTTCAACATCATTAATCCCTAGAGAAATGCAAATCAAAACTACAATGAGATATCATCTCACACCAGTCAAAATGGGCATCATCAAAAATTCTAGAAACAATAAATGCTGGAGAGGGTGTGGAGAAAAGGGAACCCTCTTGCACTGTTGGTGGAATATAAATTGATACAGCCACTATGGAGAACAGTATGGAGGTTCCTTAAAAAACTACAGATAGAACTACCATATGACCCAGCAATCCCACTACTGGGCATATACCCTGAGAAAACCATAATTCAAAATGAGTCATGTACCACAATGTTCATTGCAACTCTACTTACAATATCCAGGACATGGAAGCAACCTAAGTGTCCATCAACAGATGAATGGATACAGAAGATGTGGCACATATATACAATGGAATATTACTCAGCCATATAAAGAAACGAAATTGAGTTATTTGTAGTGAGGTGGATGGACATAGAGTCTGTCATGCAGAGTGAAGTAAGTCAGAAAGAGAAAAACAAATGCCGTATGTTAGCACATATATATGGAATCTGAGGAAAAAAAAAAAAAACTCATGACGAACCTAGGGGTAAGATGGGAATAAAGACACAGACCTACTAGAGAATTTACTTGAGGATATGGGAGGAGGAAGGGTAAGCTGTGATAAAGTTTGAGAGTGGCATGGACATATATACACTACGAAATGTAAAATAGATAGCTAGTGGGAAGCCGCCACATAGCTCAGAGAGATCAGCTTGGTGGTTTTTGACCACCTAGAGAGGTGGGATAGGGAGGGTGAGAGGAAGGGAGATGCAAGAGGTGAGAGATATGGAAACATATGTATATGTATAACAGATTCACTTTGTTATAAAGCAGAAACTAACACACCATTGTAAAGAAATTATACTCCAATAAAGATGTTAAAAAAATAAATAATTTTAAAAATTAAATAAGTAAAAAAAGTAAAAATAACTGCCTACTATTCCACACACACACACAAAAATACATTAAAAGGATCATACACCATGATCAAGTGAGATTAATTCCAGGGATGCAAGGATGTTTCAGTAATTAGAAATCAATCTATGTGATGCATCATATTAAAAAAACAAAGGATATAAATCACATGATTATCTCAATAGATGCAGAAAAAGCATTTGACAAATTTCGGTATCCATTCATGATAAAAGACTGTCAACAGAGTAGGCGTAGAGGTAACATACCTCAACATAATAAAGGCCATATATGATAAACCCAGAGGTAACATCATAGTCAATAGTGAAAAACTGAAAGCTTTTCCTCTAAGATCAGGAAAAGATAAGGATGTCCACACTCATGACTTTTATTCAAAAAGTATTGGAAGTTCTATCCATAGCAATCAGACAAGAAAACAAAATAAAAAGCATCCAAATTAGAATGGAAGACATTAAATTCTCAATTTTTGCAGTGGACATGATACTTTGAAATATAAATGCCATAACTGGTGAAAATACTGTATCTTGTGGATGAGGTTTACATGCAAACACCGGAATAATCTCTTTTAGAATTAGTTAATAGATAGGATGAACTCATGGCTATTATTTTTAAGAAAACGAATTCTTTTTTAATAGACCAATGTTTAAAATCATTTTACAAAGTCTTTGGATGAGAATTCTGTCATTCAAAATCTAAACTGTCACAGCCAACTCTTTTCATGTTTGTATCTTTCCTTTCCTTTTTTTCCTTTACGTTCCATTTATTTTACTGTTTTTTTTAAAAAAAGGTAACATTTGCTTCTGATATTGTTTTGGTAGAATTTGGTATTGTTTGGGTCCAAAACAATTTGGAAATATACACACCTATTAGAATGGCCAAAATTTGGAACACTGACAACACCAAATGCTGACAGAGATGTAGAGCAACAGAAGCTCATTTATTGCCAGTGACAATACAAAATAGTACAGCTATTTTTGAAGACAGTTTGGTGGTTTCTTACAAAACTAAACATACTCTTACCACATGATCCAGCAATTGCACTCCTTGGTATTTATCAATAGGAATTGAAATTTTATGTTGACCCAAACACCTTCACAGAGATGCTTATAGCTGCTTCTTTGTAATTGTCAAAACTTGGAAGCAACAAAAATATCCTTCTAGTAGGTGTTGGATAAATATACTCTACTATATCCAGACAATGGAATATTAGTCAGCACCATAAAGATTTCTTTATTAGCTAATCAACTAAAGGTTGCTTTAGCAACTAATGAAATGTATGGAGGAAGCTTAAATACATATTACTAAGTGAAAGAAGCCGATCAGCAAACTCTACACATTGTATGATTCTAACTATGTGACATTCTGGAAAAGGCAAAATTATAGTGATGCTGAAAAAATGAGCAGTTGCCAGAGTTCAGAGTTGGGAGATGAAGATGAATTGACAAAGCATGGAGGAATTTTTAGTGTCAAAAAAATACTATTTATAATGTCTGCCATAATGATGGATACATGTCATTATACATGTGTCCAAACCCATAGAATGTACAACACCAAGAGTAAATCCTCATGTAAACTATGGACTTTGGGTGATAATGATGTATCAATGTGCGCTCATCAATTGTAACAAGTGTACCATAATCATAGAGGGTGTGGATAATGGGGGAGGCTATGCATGTGTGGGGCAAAGGGGAATGTGAGAAATTTCTATACCTTCCCTTCAATTTGGCTGTGAACCTAAAACTTCTCTAAAGAAGTCAATAAAAAAATGAACTATGCACAGTTTATTTCCCTCAGGTATTTGTGTACAATTTGAACAGTTATTTATGTTCTAATTGTTGTATGCTATAAGAATCTTTACAGGATAATACAAAATATTCATATTACTAGTCTTTTATAAAGAGTATTTTCTCCTGCTGTTCCATGATTCTATGATGAATTTATTCTGCACTTTTAAGGAACTGTTCCAAATGGCTTGCTGTGTTTTTCTGGAATAGAGGAAGGAAAGAAAGCTAAAGACAACAAAAGATTAGACGACTACCTCCCAAGGGATGAAGTCAGACTTCGTTTTTCATGTGATACTTGATCCTTTAATAACTCTGTCATGATGGACTCTTAATTGGGTGTCCCTGAGTGAGATGTTCTGACTGATTTCTGCTAAAAATACTGGGTATATTTTGTACATATCCACTGATGACTTTTCTCAGTGCTATCATCAGAGTTCATGCACACATTCTTGGAAGTGAAAAATCAAAATTCTTCTGTGCATATAAATGATAGTTCAGCTGGTTGATTGTAGCAGAATGAGGGAACTTGTAAAAATCCATATGACAGCACAGGCAAGGAGTGAGTGCTGACATCTGAGAATAAAATATAAAGAAAGAGCTCAACTTCAAATCTGAAAAAACTGATGAAAGCACATTAAACCTTAAAATCCATGGTTCAAAAACTACTAGAAACTGCATAGTACATTAGAATGAATTGTTTTCAGTAGTTGAAGAAAAACAAATTAAAGTATTGCTAAATAAATTTATTAAGAATACAGTAGTTAAACCCAAAGTCCAAGTAGAAATTTTCCAAAATAACATTGTTCTTCAAAGTATAGATATTCAAGCCAAGTATCCTTCTTTCTGTAAATAGTATCACAATCCAAACAACTGTTCTAGCCCAAACACTAGACATCGTCCTGGATTTCTCTTTCAGTATATAATCCAAAGCTTATTTTAACTGTATTATTTCCAAAATATGTACCAGATATTTCCTTTTAATTTTACCAGGTATTAAATTTTTCCAAACCAGCATATTCCCTCATCTCAACTACTGCACTAGCATCTATGAGAAAGACTGTAGGTTCCACCACCTCCAAGACCTATTCTCAGTTTAGAGGAGTTGCCTTACCACAAACCTGTTTTTTATGACACCTATAAGATAATTCTCACTAAATTGAGGATGAGATGAATGGATCATGAACATGGACCAGTAAATAGAAAAGCCTAAACCTAAGAATTAAGAACTATGTTGGAATAAGCCCTTTTCTTCTTGATGCTAGTACACGAAAAGAAGTTGAAGCATATAGATCAAAAGCCCAGTAAGATTTTGGAAAAATTCTATTGCTAAAGAAATCACATGTCTGACTTATGAAAGTCTATGTCTATGTAACCTTAAACCGTCTCCTGGTTATCCAAACCAGCACTAGCAGGAAGAGTCAGCAAAGTGTTGTAGACACCAAGAACATACTCCATGATGTGTTACAGATATTGTCACAGAAAATAATGTACAAGGAAGATTCTCCCTGAGAGCAAACTGGGAACTATGAGACATAATTTTAAAAGCTCCTTTTCTATGCATCTAAGGAACTTACTCTAATCTCAGGGCTGAGATTTCAGCCTGTGTTGCTGCACAGCAGTCTTTTTTTTTAAAATATACTTATGTATTTAATTATTTATCTTCATGATTTCTGGGATAATGCAGTAGCATTATTCAGGTTTCTTTTTAACATGTTTATTGGAGTATAATTGCTTTACAATGGTGTGTTAGTTTCTGCTTTATAACAAAGTGAATCAGTTATACATATATCCCCATATCTCTTCCCTCTTACGTCTCCCTCATGCCCACCCTCCCACCCTCCCTATCCCACACTTCTAGCTGGTCACAAAGCACGGAGCTGATCTCCCTGTGCTATGCGACTGCTTCCCACTAGCTATCTATTTTACATTTCGTAGTGTATATATATCCATATAGACACTACCACTCTCTTACTTTGTCCCAGCTTACCCTGCCCCCTCCCCGTGTCCTAAAGTCCATTCTCTAGTAGGTCTGAATCTTTACTCCCATCTTGCCCCTAGGTTCTTCATGACCATATATATTTTTTTCTTTTTTAGATTCTATATATATGTGTTAGCATGCTGTATTTGTTTTTCTCTTTCTGATTCACTTCACTCTGCATGAGAGATTCTTTTGGAATTATGGTTTTCTCAGGGTATATGGCCAGTAGTGGGATTGCTGGGTCATATGGTAGTTCTATTTTTAGGTTTTAAAGGAACCTCCATACTGTTCTCCATAGTGGCTGTATCAATTTACATGCCCACCAACAGTGAAAAAGGGTTCCCTTTTCTCCACACCCTCTCCAGCATTTATTGTTTCTAGAATTTTTGATGATGCCCATCCTGACTGGTGTGAGATGATATCACATTGTAGTTTTGATTTGCATTTCTCTAAGGATTAATGATGTTGAGCATTCTTTCATGTATTTGTTGGCAATCTGTATATCTTCTTTGGAGAAATGTCTATTTAGGTCTTCTGCCCATTTTTGGATTGGGTTGTTGTTTTTTTGATATTGAGCTGCATGAGCTGCTTGTAAATTTTGGAGAGTAATCCTTTGTCAGTTGCTTCATTTGCAAATATTTTCTCCCATTCTGAGGGTTGTCTTTTCTTCTTGTTTATTGTTTCCTTGGCTGTGCAAAAGCTTTTAAGCTTCATTAGGTCCCATTTGTTTATTTTTGTTTTTATTTCCACTTCTTTAGGAGGGGGGTCAAAAAGGATCTTGCTGTGATTTATGTCATAGAGTGTTCTGCCTAAGTTTTCCACTAAGAGTTTGATAGTGTCTGGCCTTGCATTTAGCTCTCTAATCCATTTTGAGTTTATTTTTGTGTATGGTGTTAGGGAGTGTTCCAATTTCATACTTTTACATGAACCTGTCCAGTTTTCCCAGCACCACTTATTGAAGAGGCTGTCTTTTCTCCACTGTATAGTCTTGCCTCCTTTATCAAAGATAAGGTGACCATATGTGTGTGGGCTTCTCTCTGGGCTTACTATCCTGTTCCATTGATCTATATTTCTGTTTTTGTGCCAGTACCATACTGTCTTGATTACTGTAGCTTTGTAGTATAGTCTGAAGTCAGGGAGCCTGAATCCTCCAGCTCCGTTTTTCTTTCTCAAGATTGCTTTGGCTATTCAGGGTCTTTTGTGTTTCCATACAAATTGTGAAATTTTTTGTTCTAGTTCTGTAAAAGATGCCAGTGGTAGTTTGATAGAGATTGCATTGAATCTGTAGACTGCTTTGGGTTATAGAGTCATTTTCACAATGTTGATTCTTCCAATCCAAGAACATGGTATATCTCTCCATCTATTTGTATCATCTTTAATTACTTTCATCAGTGTCTTATAACTTTCTGCATACAGGTCTTTTTTCTCCTTAGGTAGGTTTATTCCTAGATATTTTATTCTTTTCTTTGCAATGGTAAATGGGAGTGTTTTCTTAATTTCTCTTTCAGATTTTTCATCATTAGTGTATAGGAATGCCAGAGATTTCTGTGCATTAATTTTGTATCCTGCTACTTTCCCAGATTCATTGATTAGCTCTAGTAGTTTCCTGGTAGCATCTTTAGGATTCTCTATGTATAGTATCATGTCATCTGCAAACAGTGACTGCTTTACTTCTTTTCTGATTTGGATTGCTTTTATTTCCTTTTCTTCTCTGATTGCTGTGGCTAAAACTTCCAAAACTATGTTGAATAACAGTGGTTAGAGTGGGCGACCTTGTCTTGTTCCTGATCTTAGTGAAAATGGTTTGTTATTCACCACTGAGGACGATGTTGGCTGTGGGCTTGTCATATATGTCCTTTATTATGTTGAGGAAACTTCCCTGTATGCCTATTTTCTGGAGGGTCTTTATCATAAATGGGTGTTGAATTTTGTCAAAAGCTTTCTCTGCATCTATTGAGATGATCATATGGTTTTTCTCCTTCAATTTGTTAATATGGTGTATCACACTGATTGATTTGCGTATATTGAAGAATCCTTGCATTCCTGGGATAAACCCCACTTGATCATGGTGTATGATCCTTTTAATGTGCTGTTGGATTCTGTTTGCTAGTACTTTGTTGAGGACATTTGCACCTCTGTTCATCAGTGATATTGGTCTGTAGTTTCCTTTTTTTGTGACATCTTTGTCTCGTTTTTTGGTATCAGTGTGACGGTAGCCTCGTAGAATGAGTTTTGGAGTGTTCCTCCCCCTGCTATATTTTGGAAGAGTTTGAGAAGGATAGGTGTTAGCTCTTCTCTACATGTTTGATAGAATTCGCCTGGGAAGCCATCTGGTCCTGGGCTTTTGTTTGTTGGAAGATTTTTAATCACAGTTTCAATTTCAGTGCTTGTGATTGGTCTGTTCATATTTTCTATTTCTTCCTGGTTCAGTCTCGGCAGGTTGTGCATTTCTAAGAATTTGTCCATTTCTTCCAGGTTGTCCATTTTATCGGCATAGAGTTGCTTGTAGTAATCTCTCATGATCCTTTGTATTTCTGCGGTGGCAGTTGTGATTTCTCCTTTTTAATTTCTAATTTTATTGATTTGAGTCTTCTCCCTTTTTCTCTTGATGAGTCTGGCTAATGGTTGATCAATTTTATTTATCTTCTCAAAGAATCAGCTTTTAGTTTTATTGAACTTTGCTATCGTTTCCTTCATTTCTTTTTCACTTATTTCTGATCTGATCTGTATGATGTCTTTCCTTCTGCTAACTTTGGGTTTTTTTTTTTCTTCTTCTTTCTCTAATTGCTTTAGGTATAAGGTTAGGTTGTTTATTTGAGATGTTTCCTGTTTCTTGAGGTAGGATTGTATTGCTATAAACTTCCCTCTTAGAACTTCCTTTGCTGCATCCCACAGGTTTTGGGTCATCATGTTTTCTTTGTCATTTGTTTCTAGGTATTTTTTGATTTCCTCTTGATTTCTTCAGTGATCTCTTGGTTATTAAGTAGTGTATTGTTTAGCCTCCATGTGTTTGCATTTTTAAAAGATTTTTTCCTGTAATTTATATCTAATCTCATAACGTTGTGGTTGGAAAAGATACTTGATACGATTTCAATTTTCTTAAATTTACCAAGGTTTGATTTGTGACCCAAGATATGATCTATACTGGAGAATGTTCCATGAGCACCTGAGAAGAAAATGTTTTCTGTTGTTTTTGGATGGAATGTCCTATAAATATCAATTAAGTCCATCTTGTTTAATGTATCATTTAAAGCTTGTGTTTCCTTATTTATTTTCATTTTTGATGATAAGTCCATTGGTGAAAGTGGGGTGTTAAAGTCACCTACTATGATTCACAGCAGGTTTTTAATCCTGGTATATAATAGTTATAACTATATGTATCCTATTTTTTTTTTTGAACTTTTATGTTATGGAGATGGCTTCTTTCCTGACACCTCACGAACCAACCCCTGCTAGCTTCAAATGTTTCTATTTTAAATTTATTTTTTAATTTATTTTTTAGAATATGAAAAGAATAGAGATATGTATATGTATAACTGAATCATTTTGCTGCATACCTGAAACTAAAACACATTATAAATCAACTATACTTCAATATAAGAAATTTTTTCTAAATTAAAATGCACATGTATAAAATTCAAAAAGCATTAAGAGTACAGTCAAATAATAATGGCAAAATATCATACCAATGTAACCCTTCCTAGATGTAAAGGGTGCTATATATGCCACTGAAATTGTCTTCTTGGGAGTGAGATATTCATTCCTTCAGTTGCCAAGAGTGTTGGCTCCTCACAACTCCCATCTGAGTGTCTCTTGGCCAAAAGTTGTGCCTTTTTTTAGGTTACACAGCCTCCCTGTGACAGAACTTAACCAATGACAGGTTAACAAATGAGTACAAAAGCCCAACACTCTTGACTTGAATAAAACAAACCTCAAAAGGTATCTGAACTCCAAAGCTCACCATTGGGTCAGTTGAAGCTCCTGCATTTGTTTGGCAAAAACAGAAAAAAAAAC
Organism: Delphinapterus leucas; assembly: GCF_059928025.1. NCBI lineage: Eukaryota > Metazoa > Chordata > Mammalia > Artiodactyla > Monodontidae > Delphinapterus > Delphinapterus leucas. The sequence goes on along the minus strand of NC_143136.1, from coordinate 75,693,505 downwards.
TATTTTTCTGTCCAACCCTACTTCTGTTCTCCTTTCTATATACATTTTTCCAAGAGTTCATGAATGCAAATTTCTACCTCAGACTGTATATCCAAAATAATCTGACCTAAGAGAGTTGGTAACAGAATTGATCCTAGAAAACAAAATTTAAAATGGGATTTTAGAAATGGATCATTCACTGGCCTCTTAGCAATGGGGACTCTAATTACAGGTGGTAAATAGAATACTGATAGCTTTGGCATACTATAGCAGTTCATCCTTTAAAACTTACACTGGTGGTTGAACTGGGCTGGAATACTAATCAAAATGAATGCGTTGGTGGGTGCACCAACTCAAGCATTTGAGACATTAAGGGAAAACAATAATTACAAGAACTATAGAATTGAATGGGACTAACCAAACATTGAAGAAAAACAATGAAAGACTTAGGGTAATTAATCACCAATTCAAGGCAAAGTGTGAAAGCCAGAGGGTCTCTTTGGCAGCATATATAGAGACTATTTTACTGCAGCAAGAGGGCAGAAATAGGTGTTCATCAGTTCTAGGACTTTTTATAGTGGTAGCAGAGCTCCAGAAAAGGACGATGTTCAATTCCAGCAATTCCAGTCCACTATGATAAGATCAGTACCCTAATTGGGAAGGAGTGGAACTCTAGACTCAGGATAAAACATCTGAGTCAATGTACTTGAAAAGTTCAATTGTCAAATTTTCCTGAACTCTCTGGGTTTGAAGGATTGAGCCACTCCTTGTTAAAGGCTAGTGATCCTCCTTGCTTAAGTATGGTACAGAAGCTCTGTGTTAAAAGCAATAATGTACACAAACCTCTAGATAGATAAAAGGATCTATCTCCTTCTCCCATTCTGGACACTAGACCAATAACTACAGTCAAGTTAACATAACTTAGCTGGAGAAATGCTGGAATTGTTAAAGGGGAAAAGGGAAGTTGCAGAAATTGCTGTAGAAACTAGTCACATAAACTAGAAAGGGACACAGGAGTATATGGATTTGGATCCTGATGGTGTTATATATGTGTGGGTGTGTGTTTGGAACATAAATTTGGATAAGGAAAAAGTTATTAATGTAGAAGGTTTGTCTCATGATAAAAGATTGATTGATCTGTTTTTTATTGAAATATAGTTGTTGTACAATATTACATTAGTTTCAGGTGTGCTACATAGTGATTTGACATTTGTGTAAATTGTGAAATAATCACCACAATAAGTCTAGTAACCGTCTGTCCCCATATAATGTTATTATTGCCAATATTCCTTTTTGCTGTATATTTCATCCCCGTGGCACATTTATTTTATAACTGAAGGTTTGTACCTCCTAATTTCCTTTATCTGTTTTACCACGATCCCCATCTCATACTCCTCTGGCAACCATCTGTTTGTTCTCTGTAATCTATGAGTCTGTTTTCATTTTGTTTTGTTTTGCTTGTTTTGTCTTTTAGATTTCACATATAAGTGATATCATACAGTATTTGTCTCCCTCTGTCTTACTTATTTCACATAGCGTAATTACCTCTAGATATCAATAAAAGCTATAATACCCTGACAATGATCACGGGAAATATTATTAACGAGTTGCTAAGACAGATCGTTCTTGGAAACTTGGAAAACACTATGACCCACACTATGGGATAAAACAATTCCAAAATTGTCATGAAAAATAGTGGAGAAAGAAACAAAAAGCTCAAATACGTGGCCAAGCTAGAAAATTAACCTTTTTCTATTAACAAAGCAGTAAAAAATTGCACTGTTGAGAGGGGCAGCAGAATTACTGAAAAGCTTGAGGGTGTCTTTCCTCTGGGGCCAGGACTGATGGCAAGAGATACTTTCACATGCTGATTTCTCCGACAACAATGGAGATAAAAGTAACTGGTGGCAAGTTCTAAGTGGCTGCAAGAAGTCTGACCCACCAAGAGCCATATATATAAAACTATATATATAACTAACTATGTATAACAATATATATGTAGTTGTTTGACTATTGTATTCCTAGGATCAAAATAAGTGGGACATCAATAATGGTATTGCTTAGTTTATAAAACAAAATAAGTCAAGGTTGAATATTAAGAAGTTTAGGGACATCTATCATAATGAAATCATGTGTTCAGTATATGGACCTGAGCTAGTTCTCAGATGTAGAAGGACTGACTCCCTATGAGGAAGGATCCTGCCTGCAATATGACAGCAAAGTTTCCCCTAGTCTTTCCCCAAAAGGAGCTTAAGGCCATTTAGGTTCAGGTGATTATATAATGGGTAAAAGAGAACTCCCAAACTTTTCAAGGACTGTTGCAGCAAGGTCTGAGATTATACTTCTGGTGCTTCAAGGACAATGGTGTTGTAAGGACAAAGGACAGCTCTGCCTGGAAAAGTTTCAGTGTTACACACTCTACTGGACTCTCATCGCCCTCCCCACCATGTTGCAATGGGTACAAAATTCCTGAGCCCACCTGGGCAACGGGACCTCTTCCTCTCTCATCCCAACCCGCATTCAGACCATGACAATACTGACACTAGACACTAAGTATCATCATATTCCTCATTAAACTGAGTACATTTGGGGACCTTGGCTTAGTCTGGCTCACTGGGTGCTCATGTGGTACATGGATCCACATAATGGTCATTTTCCTGGTTGATAAATGTATAAAAATTAGACATACTCAATAGCTAGAAGAATACCCATATTGGTCTTTTTGCCTGTGGGTTCAGAGCTACTGTGGTGAGGAGATGACCAAGGTGGTGGAGTAGGAGGATGCGAAGTTCACCTCTCCCCATGGACACACCAAAAATACATCTACATATGGAGCAACGCTCACTGAAAACAATCTGGAGAAAGACTCTTATACAACCAAGACTGTAAGGAAGATCCACCCGGAGTCAGTAGGAAGGGAAGAGAAGGGATCACTTTGGGACCTGTGCTCCTAGAGGGGACACAGAAAAGGAAGGGTATTACGTGGACTTGGAGATCTTCCCTGGGGATTGAGCAGTTGGAACTACATACAGGGCATCCCAGCCCTGGGATCTGAAACTGGGAAACCAACTTCTTTGCTGGTTTGAAAATCAGTGGGACTGTTACTGAGACCAAGCTCGCTCTCCTCACCGCACGACAGGCCAATAAATCAGAGATGAGGTGTTGAGGCAAGGAAGACGACTTTATTCAGAAAGCCAGCAGACTGAGAAGATGGTGGGCTAGGGTCCCCAAAAACTGTCTTATCAGAGTCCGGATGCCAGTTTCTTTTTTTTTTTTTTGCGGTACGCGGGCCTCTTACTGTTGTGGCCTCTCCCATTGCGGAGCACAGGCTCCGGACGCGCAGGCTCAACGGTCATGGCTCACGGGCCCAGCCGCTCTGCGGCATGTGGGATCTTCCCGGACCGGGGCACGAACCCGTGTCCCCTGCATCGGCAGGCAGACTCTCAACCACTGCGCCACCAGGGAAGCCCGCCAGTTTCTTTTATAGAATCAGAGAGGGAGAGCCGGTGGGGAAGTAAAATAAAAAGGCAAAATAGAGAGGGAGAGGTGGTGGGAAAGTAAAGTAAAAAGGGTCATCAGTCTTGCAAAATATCTCCTGGAATGACCAGCCTAGGTGAGGGGATGTATTAATTTCTTCTTTCTTGCAGCCATTTACCGGTGGGCAGGGTCAGGTTGTCTCCCTGTGAGTTGAACCGGGGCACTTTAGTTTAACATTCAGACAGAGGGGAAGGGTTCCCTGAGGCAGGCCATTATGTATGATTATAATAAAAAAAAGCAACGAAAAGCAAAGGTTAAAGTCAAAGAAACAGATCCAATATGGAGCCGATTTAGCTCTTCCCTGTTACAGGACTAACAGCAGGGCTGTAAGAAACCTAGATTCTGCTTTTGAAGAGTTCACATCCCCTTGCGTACTTCGGGAACAAGGCAGAGGAAGCAGACTGACACTGCCTGGGACTCTGGCGGGTTTCCTGTGAGGGTCGCTGGTTTCCTGTCAGCTCCAACCCCACATGCTACAAGGCGCAGACCCACGCTAGGGTGAAGGCTGCCCTTGCTGAGGAGAGTGCGCAGTTGGGGATGGAGTAAGTTCAGACCCAACACAGCATTCAAACTGTGTGAGGGCAGTCCAATCAATATATTTATGAAGGTATAAAGCACTGTTTTAATTATTGAGTACTTATAGTATGTTGACAATTTTGAGGAGAGGGTTGCTACTCTGCATTTTCTTTACAGTTTTATTGGTTATACTTGACTTGTTTTTGTTTTGTTTTTAATACAAACTTTGGTGTGAGTTTGATCAGTTCCAGAAAAATAGGGCTACAGGTGTTATTGTGGCATCAAATTATTTTACAAATTGTATGTATACAATTCATTATATATATTACATATATATATAATATTACATATATAGAGAAATACAAAAAGAAATTGACAAACCAGAATTCCCTTGCAGTCCAGTGGTTAGGACTCCACGCTTCCACTGCAAGGGGCCGGGATTCGATCCCTGGTCGGAGAACTAAGATCCTGCAAGCCTAGAGTACAGCCAAAAAAAAAAAAAAAATTGACAAACTCACATGAATAGTAGAAGTTTTCTTAAAAATATATCTTTCAGTGATTGACAAATAAAGTAAAAATAAAAAACCCAAGTGTAAGCATATAGAAATTTCTATACACAATTAATACTTGACCAAAGGGCATGTATACACCATTCCACCCAATAACTATAAACATGCATTCCTTTCAAATTCATTTAGAATATTTAGACAAATACATTTATAGGTGTTTAAAAAGCCACAAAAATTAAAACAAAAAAATTCCTATCTTATAGAATACATTGTCTGACTAAAATAAAATTAAGCAACATTCTTACAGAAGTTACACTCAAGGAAAAGATATGCACTAAGTACACAGAAAATAAGAGTCATATCAAGTTCATATAAAAAGAAGTCTTAAAATTAGTAAGGAAATAAAACTAACCAATACTAAAATGGGAAAAAGGCATGAACAAACATTTCAAAGAAAAAGAAACACATATGGTTTCCAAAATAGAAAAAATGTTCAACTTTATTATCAATCATTAAAGTGAAAACAAAACCACAGTGAGATACGATTTTACTCTCATAAATTTAAAGAAAAAAAAGTTTGATATTAACAAGTATGGTGGCAATATAAAACAACAAAGATATCTACAAATCTCTGGTAGTACAGTCACTTTTGAAAACAGCTACTAAAGATATACACATCGTATGACTGAATATTTAACTCATAGATGTATCACATAGAGGCGCTTACACATGTGTGATAGGGGATGGATACAAGAATGCTCATAACAGCTTTGTTCATAACAGAAAAAATATATATTAACCAAAATTCCTTAACAGGGAAGGAATAAATACTTGCATATATATGCAACAGAATGTTCGTTTGATATACACAAATATATTTATTTTATAATATAGGTATATATACATAGTTTAAAACAAGGCAAAACCAAATAATATATTAATTAAATGTGTGTATGTGTGTTTTAAAACTACAGAGAAAACAAGGAAATGAATAACGCAAAATGCAGAACTGTGGTTACCTCATGGAAGAAGGGCGGGCAATGTGATCAGTTAATGCACACAGGTTGATTCAACTGTATTTGTAGTGCTCTATTTCGTAAGCTTAATAGTGATACTTTTATTTTGTTTTGTCTTATTATGTAACATATACATACATAAAAACTATATATTATTTTGCTTGTCTGATATCATTCAAATAAGAAAGTTGGTAAAACAAATAAAATCAAAACAAGAGCTCCCTTTCCCCCTTCAAACAGGGTTGAACCCTACAATCACATTCTTGCTGTGCAACTCTAGTCCTTGGCTATAGCTGAATGCACCATGAGTAAACACCTAAATCAAATAGGGTCAATGAGAGGCTCTTGCTTGGATTAGGATTAAATCTGAAAGTGGGATTACATGACCCTGGTTGTGGGAAATGGAGGAATAAATTTACCAGGAAACGGTACCTCATTTTACGCCTGCATCCCTGTCAAGACTGAGGCTCTACAGCGGTGCGAGTTCAGCTTGGAACAGCTCCAGGATGTTATTACCACTTTTCTCCAGGAGATGGCAGTAAAATATTTTATTTTTAAAAAGGCACCATGGTCTAACACAAGTTGTACAGGATGGATCTCTACTGCCAAGCAGAGTCTGGACGAATTTTTTATTTTTTAATGTTAATAGTTGTTTATTAAATGAATGGATGCACTGCATGTCAATTAAAAACAGGTGGAAAATTTTATAGATGAAATAAAGTGATTCTAGATTTAATATTAAGATAAGACTGTGGTGGCCTGAATTTTTTAAATCCTTGTTCCAGTCCATTTTCCACTGCCTGTGAAAATCTGAAATCATTCTACATCTATACCTTGGCAAAATATTCCGAGAAGTGAGAAGCTGGCACATGTTGGCATGGATACCTAACATCCATACCGTTTCCCTTTGACAAGTTATTAACAGAAGTGTTTCACTGAATCTGATGGGCTTTGCTTTACTGAAGAAGAATTTCCTGCCAAAATATTCCTTTTCTGTCACAGGGCCAGCTGCAGTGGTCCATTGGTGCTATTGCTTCAGTCTCTCTTACCTCCTCTATTCAATTAGATGGAAATTTCACACTGCACTTTTAAGAAGTTATTGAACATTTACTAAGGGCTTACTGTGTTCTTTTCCTTCCCCATTTCCTCTAACACTGCTCTAATCCACGCGGGCCGCTCTTACTGTTGCGGCGTCTCCCGTTGCAGAGCACAGGCTCCGGACGCGCAGGCTCAGCGGCCACGGCTCACGGGCCCAGCCGCTCCGCGGCATGTGGGATCTTCCCGGACCGGGCCACGAACCCGTGTCCCCTGCATTGACAGGCGGACTCGCAACCACTGCGCCACTAGGGAAGCCCTTGCTTGAAGGATTCTGAACTGGCTTTTCTTTCTCTAGTCTTCTACTTTCTATCCATTTAGTCAACTGCAAGTAAATTACGTTTTCTGATATATGGTCCTGTGACTGTGATTTGTCTCACCTGTTTATTTGGTGGCAGGGGTTGTGGGGGTAGAGGGTAGTTATGGGCAATATTGTGACACCTAGTTTGTTGTAAATGTCCAAAGGTTTTCACTTCTCTTTCTATATGGTCCTTTTTCCCTCTGTGTGTGTGAGCATGTGTTTATGTATGTCTGTGTGTGAGTGTGTATGTGTGAATTCAGAACCATTCAAGAACTATGCTGCCACTGCCTCCATCCTCCCAGAAGCTTCTCGATTATATAGTGGGATGTTTTATATCTACTGACATTTCACACCCATCTATTGATATTTCTATATCAATATCTACTCTTCACTATCAGCTTACGCAATCAGAATATATGGAAATATGTATACAAATAGTAATGTTAGTTATGACTGATAGTAATTTATAATTGATAACTTTGTAGGTGACTTTTACCTTCTCTCTTTATGAATTAAGTTTTTTAATAAATAGAGAGGTATATATATATATATATATATATATATATGGTGTCAATTAGAATCAAAATTTAGATAGAACCATCCAGAAAAATCTTTGAGAATTGGTTATCATTTCTGTGGTTAATAAAATGACTTGCTATGCCTACTCAGTCACACACCAAAAAAACAAAAAATAGAAAGGGAATAAAGAACTCAAGGCAAATTGAAAACTTTACAATAAAAACATAATACTATTACAAAACAAGTAAAAACATAGTGTCATTTTATTGTTATTAGAGATTAAAGATTCATTTTAATATAAGACTTAGCACTTTCTCTTTTGAATGGCACACATTTAATGACAAAGATTATGTTTCATTTTTTTACAGGTCAAACAGCGTTTGGTATTTCTGTAAATAATGATCAAGCTATCTTTATATTATCTATGCTTTATTCATTTTTACTTAGGATAATCAGCCTATAAGCACAGGTGATTGAAGTTGGCCTATACTTTTAGGCAAATAATAAATGCTATAACCTTAAAGCCTAAAGTAATTGCAAGTCTGAAACTGGTCAAGAGGTGGAGGGAATGGAACAGGTGTGAAGAATAGAAGGGTTAAATCCTTGGCTAACAGAGTGGCTCACACACATAGACTAAAGATGCTGGTTCAGAAATGCATGTTTAAGTATTTTACTCATTGAGAAAAAGTAACAAATAGGGAAACAAAATGTCTGCATGAGCAAAAGGGAGGAGGTGTTATACATACGCTTAATTCTATGATCTTTTTAATGCGAAGCAATAAATCCTGTCTACCTTAGGTATATCCAGAAGTAGAGTTAAAATCTGTATTTAGAATTTGATGAAAATCTACAGAAGACTCTACTTCAACATATGCATGCTATTTTTATACTGAAAAAGGTGTTTATGGAAGATTATCAATTTTGACCTCTATGGCACTATATAAAAGAGTTTTATTATGAAGTATTTCATTTAAAATGTGCTTCCTTTTCCAGTCTGATTATAGTTCAAAGGTATTTTTTACTTAGGTTTTGTTAACTATTTAAGGCAGTCTACTGTAAATGTAAATGACTCATATGCTTTTATATCTTGCGAAAACAAATAACTTCATAAATTACATCTCATAGAAAATTGGATGGTATCAAAATGTAAAAAGAATGTGTAAAGTTTGAAAAATAACACAGTTAACACTTTTTGATAAAAATGCAATTTGATGATTCAATAATATAATAACAATATTATCATATTCAATAATATTATAATAATATTATAATATTCAATAATATAATAATTATATTCACTGTTCAATTATCATATTCAATAATATTCAATTAGATGATTTTTAATAACAGTTGAGCAAATTAGACAAAATTTTATCAGTCTATGTATTATTTTATAAATTCTCTTTATTATTCAAGAAGATATGCAAAATTATAGAAATCTGATGTATTTTTACATTTCTGTAACAATCACCTATCTTGCAAAGGGTTCATCAGGTTCACAGTTAGTAAGTACTTACTCCTTACAGTTAAACAACCTAAAGTTCAAATTGAAGAAAATAGTTATCCATTAGCCCATATTAATATAAATAAATGTTCTGATAAATAAATTAACGGGGGAGAATAGGCAACTGTCCCATGAAGAATTCCAAATTATTTATATAGATACTCTAGCCTCAAGAAGGTGGAGCTTTCCTCCTCACTCCTTAAATGTGAGCTATGCTTAAGGACTCCCTTCCAAAGGGTCCAGTATGGGAAGCTGGGGGATTGGGGGAGAGCAACTCTAGAGACGAGAAACCTGACAAATACTTCCTCAACAAGGTGATAAGGTCAAAGTCAACAGTGGTAAGTCATGTTGATAGTATGTAGCCTGGATATGATGTGATTAAAAATAGCACTTTACCTCTTTGATATTACTCACAATACACAATCTCAGTCTACTCATAAGAAAAACATCAGACAAACCCCAGTTGAGAGCAATTCCACAAAACACTTCACCATTATGCCTGAAAACTAACAAGGTCACCAAAAACAAGGGATGTCTGTTCAACTGGCATTGTCAGAATGAACCTAAGGAGGCACGATGACTCAACAGAATCCTGGAACAGAAAAAATGAAAACCAAGAAAATCTGAAAAAGTACAGACTTTAGTTAATAATGTTATGTCAATATTGGTTCATTAACTGTTAACAAGAGCACCACGCTAATGTAATAGGGGAAATTGGGTATGCAATATGTGGGAGCTCTGTACTTTCTTCACAATTCTTGTGTAAATTTAAAACTGTTCTAAACTAAAAAAGTTTTCTTTGAACAATCATTCAGAAAATCAAATTGAGGGTGGCATAACTTTATGTAGTCATTATATTTTTCAAAAAATTTTCCTTTCAAAAGAAATGACCTTCTCTATATTCAGGAGACTACATTGCAATTTTAAATAGTCAAACCAGTTCACTGACCACACCTCTGAAATTCACTAAGTTTCCCACTGGTAAGCAAAGAATGGCCGTATGTATAGGCACTAACCAGTTGGACAATTTCATGGTGATCCAATCAGTTTAGCGATCTTGAAATCACTGGCTACTCAGGACACAACTGGTTGGGCAGCAATGATCAGCATTGATGGTGAAAGTGTGAGCAATGATTGAATTCGCTGTGTTGCAAGCTAGTTTAGCTGCCCATGTGGAAAGTTTATTTCAGGTAGTAAAATCTACAAAGGATTTCTTATTGGCAATTAGATTTGAAAAACTACAACTAACATTGTCATTCCTATTAGCTACTTTAAATCATCCATTCCTTTACAAGCTTAAGGATGTTGTTTGTTAAACGCTACATGTTCTCCTGGAAAAAAAATAAATTTCTGTTTACATTGAATGGTCATTTTGATTAGAGCACTGGTGTTTACCTGTTTAAAGCTATTATAGAAAACATACCTCCTGTTGCAGATATTGTAGTCTTACTAGTCCAGGAACTAGCGTGACCTTCAAGAAGGAAAAATGAAATAAAAAGGAAGAAAAACTATTTTTATGAGAATCCAAGGATTTTTAAGGTACTGGAAATTTTAAAATAATGTCCAAAACTCTGTCAATTTCCTATGCTTTCCCATCACTAAAATTTAGCCAACACTTGCTCCTCAGCCAAAGTGAATTTTTACAAGCTTACATGCCTCAACATCTGCACATCTTAGCTATAGTTCACACGTGAGTTGGAAATGTAGTAAAAGTACCCTTTCCCTTCTGCCTTGTCATGTTGATACTACCCTGTTATAAAACCAGAACCTTGGAGGAGTAAGTAATGGTACAAGAATTAAAAACTTTTTTATCTCCCTAAAATTTAAGATGTCAAAATCCTGAATTTTGCTAACGTCATAAACGATTGACTAACCCTAGGAAAAGAGCATAGACAAAATAATATAGTAGTACATATCATCCAATAGTAACACACTGTAAAATATTGAAATTGACTTTATTTGCCATCTTTAAAAAAAAATTTCCACGACCATGAAATGCAACTCTAAGCCCTATGATAATGAAAGTCATACCTTCAAGTAATTTCTTCAGTCTCTACTAGATGGAGCCAAAGTATAAAAAATATGTCCATGTTACGCTCTGCGGTCTAAGGATTCTTAAGCTAAAACAATTTTACTAGCATAATAAAGCAACGAAAAATTATAAGAAGCTGAATGTTTAGTTTTAAAGCTATTCACTTAGGATCATTTGGATTTGAATCATGGTTCATTCACATATTTTTTTATGAAAAATTCTGTGTATATAAACCTCATGTAACAGATATTTTTCTAGAATCTTTCATTGGCTAAATTTCAGATATTTTATACCTATAATATATTTGAAAATTTATACAAAAAGTCCAGTTGACTCTTAATATTTTAAAATATATATATTTTTTATTTTTTGTAAAAAAAAGATGGAAGAGAAAATGACAGTGAAAAAATGGTGAGGTGTGTTATAAAATCAGACTAGTTTATAATAGCATAAAAAGAAACAAAGAATATAATTAGTTTTAACTATTCCTTTACATGTCTTTTTTTAAAAAAATATCTGTTTCCTATATCATGCCATTGAATTGTCCATGCCATGATTAGTTAACAATGTAGGTCTCCTTTTGCTTTTCAAACAACTATTTTTGGCTTTCTGAATGGTCAGTTAAGAGAATCCAAAAAACAAAACCCAAAATATTAAACAAGTGCTTTCTATTGTAATTTTTTTATTCTAGGAATAATCTTATTTCAAAATCATAGAAAGTCACAAATTTTTAATGTACAAATAAAACTGAAACTAAAATATCTTTTTAAAAAACTTTTCCCCAAAGGTACAAGCCTAAAAGGTCAATCACAAAAAATTTAATGTGCTGGCGAACTCATAACACTCTTTGTTAAATAAATGTATTTACTTCACATAAATGAAGAAAGTGCTCTTGAGGTATTTGGCAGATGAGTGAGTCTCAGAATGATGATGGCAAAGTACTTGCTTGACTAAGTATTTCACATTTATAAAGTGAATTTTGTCAGTTCTTTTAGCAAATTTTTTTTTCTGGTTATATATTACCAACCTTTACAGATAATGTAAATAACAGCTGGTTGCATAATGAAAATTTTGTCCAATAAACACTTTCCTCTTCCATCCTTGAAACCAAATATATTAGATGCATTGTTCTTTTCTTTGCTGATTCTACCAAATCAATTGAGTAGTTTAGCAATGTATAAGCACAGCCTTTACAGATAAGTTGGACCTATTACTTGAAGCACAGAATGAGGGGTCTGTAACATATAGGCTGCCTCACAGAAATGCAAATAATCAGTATTAATAATTCAGTCAAATAACGGTGGTCAGGTTTTTTTAAAAAAAAAAAAACAGAAAGTTAAACATGTTTTGTGGAACCATGTTGAAAAAAATCTAGTTGTTTTATTGCTTTTTCTACATTTTAATTGTTTTAATCAAGGTTGTGTTGTTGTAACCATAGAAAAGTTTAGGTGAAATAAATTGTAAATGGAACAGTGATTAGCCACTACTTTAATAAACAGGTAAAAGAGAGGCTTTGATTCTTCAAAATATCTCAATATATAATTTACATTGGGATTTTAGAAGGTGAATATGATTGTAGTAAATATTTATAAAATATGCTTGTAGATTATCAGCCAGTTTTTCATTCTTGTGAAATATTTGTAGACATAAATTGACAAGTATCAAAGCAAAAAGAAAAAAAAGAAAGAAAATTAAGATTTTCAAGTGCTTGCAGGTCTATCGGAATGATAATATCTAAGAATACCTTGAATGAATAATGTTTCTTCCAAGGAAATTAAAAATTATTTGTATATATTATTTGTTATGTAAAAGTTGTAGGGATTTAAAACTATGACTGTAGCTCACAAAAATATAAAGCCAGTAAATTCATAAGACTAGATAATTTACTAGTAAAATTATACATTTTTCATAGAATTATTCAAGTATTACCAGTAAAGAAAAAGAAGAGAGGAGGACTGGAGACAGCAGAAAGAAGGAAAAGTAGAGAAAGTAGTGGGCAGTACATAAAATATAGAAGAAGTCTCTTGATTTTAATTAATGATTTAATACAGATTTTTTTAAACATCTTTATTGGAGTATAATGGCTTTACAATGGTGGGTTAGTTTCTGCTTTATAACAAAGTGAATAAACTTTGTTATACATATACATATATCCCCATATCTCTTCCCTGTTGCGTCTGCCTCCCTCCCACCCTCCCGATCCCACCCCTCTAGGTGGTCACAAAGCACTGAGCTGATCTCCCTGTGCTATGCGGCTGCTTCCCACTAGCTATCTATTTTACATTTGGTAGTGTATATATGTCCATGCCACTCTCTCACTTTGTCACAGCTTACCCTTCCCCCTCCCTGTATCCTAAAGTCCATTCTCTAGTAGGTCTGTGTCTTTATTCCCGTCTTGCCCCTAGGTTCTTCATGATCATTTTTTTGCTTGTTTTTTAGATTCCATATATATGTGTTAGCATACGGTGTTTGTTTTTCTCTTTCTGACTTACTTCACTCTGTATGACAGACTATAGGTCCAATCCACCTCGCTACAAATGACTCAACTTCATTTATTTTTATGGCTGAGTAATATTCCATTGTATATATGGGCCACATCTTCTTTATCCATTCATCTGTTGATGGACACTTAGGTTGCTTCCATGGCTATTGTAAATAGAGCTGCAATGAACATTTTGGTACATGACTCTTCTGGAATATGGTTTTCTCAGGGTATATGCCCAGGAGTAGGATTGCTGGGTCATATGGTAGTTCTATTTTTAGTTTTTTAAGGAACCTCCATACTGTTCTCCATAGTGGCTGTATCAGTTTACATTCCCACTAACAGTGCAAGAGGGTTCCCTTTTCTCCACACCCTCTCCAGCATTTATTGTTTGTAGAATTTTTGATAATGGCCATTCTGACCGGTGTGAGGTGATATCTCATTGTAGTTTTGATTTGCATTTCTCTAATGATTAATGATGTTGAATATTCTTTCATGTGTGTGTTGGCAATCTGTATGTCTTCTTGGAGAACTGTCTATTTAGGTCTTCTGCCCATTTTTGGATTGGGTTGTTTGTTTTTTTGATATTGAGCTGCATGAGCTGCTTAACAACATGCCTATAGCACTGCTTTTGTGTCATATTGCATATCTTCTTTTATAATAATTGATTTTGCCTTTTAACTGGAATTGAGGAAACTAATTGCCCTCAATTCTGCTCTCATTAGTGTTAAGTAGAGATTATATGTGCTTTGTTTATTTTCTGTGTTATTTTGTTTTTAAATTTTTTCATACAACCTAGTGTGAACTTTTATACATGATGAATACTTTTAACTCGTTGTCACCTATTCTTTTACCAATGGTGTAGAATCAGAATATGCAACTACTGGAAATAAGTAGGTAAATAATCACAAGATACTAAAAATTACTTCTTTTGTGATGTTTAAACAGAAGAAAAATTTACTGCTTACTTTTAATGTAGTATAGTTACTTTAGTAGAGAAGACCAATGAGATATATTAAAACTTCCAGAAAAAGAAATATTGTGTATATAGAATGCACTTTGTTTTTTTAAGAAAATATAATTTTGACTTCTTAATTTATTTATCAGAAAGGAAGAGGAGTCAGTATCAGTTTAACTATTGTTATTAAAGTATGAGTATTTTTTTTTTACATACGAACTAAAAATACATTTAGGTTTCCATGGCAGCAAGCAGCACCTTTTTCTGTTCTAAAAATCTTATGTATTAACAGTTGACAAAATTTTGGAATATCATCTGAAATTTAATGTTTGGGATTTAACATGTTTTTCTTCATGAAAGGGAAAAAAAGAGAATATAATTAGTAATTATTGAGTGGGGAGAAAGTGGGGCATACTACATCTTTATACCATTACTTGCTGCCATTTTGGTCATATGTCTACATTAAACACTTTAGGATGTAGTTAGTATCACAATTTACATGGAGCAATATTCTGAATGTTATCCATTTTTATTCTACATTGAGATATCTGAATACATTTCCCTCCTCTACCCCATGTCTATATAAGGTACGTTAAAGTATTCTGGGTAATCTCTCAAAACACTTTTAGTTGAATATCCAATGAAGAAGAACTCAAAGTCATTCAGTGCACCCTAAAGGCCACTCACTGGAGCAAGTTCACCTCTTCTTTCCACTCTTTTAACAATCTTATTTATCAGCTGCTTAAGAATCCCGGAAGTTTATAGTTGAAAAACACATTACAGATCATTCTGTCCAATCCACACATTTTTCAGAGGACACTGAGGTCCAAGAAGTTGTCTTTTAAGTTCAAGCCTGTACAGTTAACAAGTAGCAAAGATCCTAGAATCTATTCTTACTGATTTAAGTCCTTGCTCTCAAATTACTTTTGCCCAAATTCCAGGCAAGCAATTACAATCAAAATACATATTACTGTAAATTCATATTTCTCCCAATACAGTTAGAAGATGGTTTCAAGTTTTTGCAGGCTATGTGATAAATGATCATTGCGGTTGGGGCAACATGAATTATGATCTTGAAGAATTCCGACCCTCATTCTTCAGAAGACCTGGCTTTACACTGGAAACAAAAAGCTGAGAAAGGCAAAAGAGAAAAGAATGCAATGGTTAGCCATAGTTTTATAAAGACTATTTTTGAAAAGTAAAGATTAAATAAAAGGTATGCCTTCAGCACAAATGACTGTAGAGATCTATTGAATGAGCAAATATCAGAGATTCTATAAACTCAGGTCACAGGCTGACGGAGACTCACAGGATGTTTCACTATTGAATATGAACATCCCACATAAAAAGGAAACCGTATAAAATAGGCAAAAAATGGATGTTCATGTTGTTCTTTGTGTTACCTTGTATGCATAATTTATCTAACACTAAAATGGATATCGGAAGCGCTCTATTATTTCATAGAATATTAAGTTAAAGTGCTATGTAATAGCCAAACTCTTGCCTTCCAACCTTACTAAGGATTAAACAGTGGAAAGATCAGTTTAGAACCTCATCACTAGATGGCATTGTTACACTTGGATACAATTTAAATAATACACTGATTGAATGGGCTAGTTAAATTAGTAGACAATTAACCCTGTTCTACTCCTCCTTTTATGTGATGAAACTGGTTGTTCCTTATAGCCTGCAGGATAAGTCCGATAGGACGCCCCACTCAGTCAGGGCTGTTTTTTCACAAGCTCTCTCTTCCCAGCTTTCACCTCAATCTGTCATACAGATTTGACACAGCATCGTTCCAGCAGTACTCAGAAATGACATGTATATAATGTGGAATATTGTGCACATTTACAGCCCGGGCTCTTTCTCTTAAACATTGCTTGCTGTATCTTGGCATCGCTGTTCTGCCTAGCTGGGTGTTCTTCACTTTCCACATATAAATGAGTGCCTAAACCAAAACTTTAATCATCATCATCATTATTGTTATTATTACTATTATTTTTTTAAAAAACCAAAGAACAGCAAAACTGATTTCTGTCATTTTCTGTTAGCATTTTCAAGTTTCCATGAAGCCTCCTTACAGGCTAATAAAAGCCATGAGACATGCAGGACAATGCTAACACATGATACTTTTATGACTCAGTTCCATTAATGCTGCACATTATAAATCAAGTTAAGTGGCATTTCTATCGAAAGAGGTTCTTCTTTACTTCTTTATTTCCTTAAGATCAACAAGACCAACTCAATAAGCCTAGGAACCCATTTTCTTCCCTGGAATAGTCCTTAGCTTTGTTTTCCTATGTTATCATAATCTAGCACTTTTCCTGTTCTAACTGAAAACCCACTGAGGAAGCGAATCATTCCATTATGAGCGTTATCAAAAATCAATACTATACTATTTTTAAAAGAATACAACTCTAAAATGTATTGTAAATTGTACCCGGCCCACACGTAGGTGATACCACCCAAACATTCTGGGCGTGATTACAGTTCATCACATTTGCATATTTCAGAAGAAGTAAGTACAATGCATTGTGGGTGGCGGTTTCTGTTTACAAGAAGGGAGGCTGGAAATACCTACCCACATCACAGAATGATATTTTTGTTTTATTAAGGCCATAGGGCACAATTGTTTGGGCAGATTGCAATACAACTGTAGTATACATCTTCAGATGAGGATTGCTACTTTGTTCTTTTTCAGACATCCACCTTCCCCTCAACTCAGTTCTTTCACATGAATGTGGCAAATTAACTCTTTGCATTCCTCCAACAAAAACCTGAACACATACTTTCAGTTCTTATTAAGAGAACATAGAAACCAGAGAGTTGAGTGTGCACAAATACAAGCCACCCAATTAATTCTATACTGTAAACTATTATCAAAGTAGTAGACATTAAAGCTACTTTAAGAGGTAAACAAACTAGGATTGCACATGCAAGTTCGATTTGGCTATGAGTACGTACCGAGGACAGAAGAAGTTCTGTAGAAATTTATAATATGATGCAAGCTTCTGTTAGACTGCTGTCACAACAGGCAAGAGGGAACAGGAAAAAAATGACTGGCTGGTCTAGGTCTTTAATCATCAGTTACCTGAAAGAAAAGGTAAATCCTATTACTACAATTCTCAGCAATCATAGTATTGAAATTTATAGTAATATGTTATGTAAATTTACAAGGTTTTAGATAACCTTCTTGACAAAGTGCCTAGAATCAAGATTTTTAAGCTCAAACTTGAATATGTCTTTTTACCTTATAAAGTGTTATTAATTTATTCAGAAAACCTGTTCATATGTTATATAGGCTTACTAAGATGTTACAAGGAAATCATTTTTATTCAGGCCAACATTTTCCAAAAATCCCTTTTAGTTTTCACGCACCTCAAATTCCTTTTAATGCATCTGAGAACCACAAAGTAAAATGTTTCTGATTCAGAATTTGTCTGTATTTAATTTCTATTTCCTGAGAGCCTGTTTCACTACAAAATGTATGAATGAAAGAGGGAACTTTTTCAATATTATTCATTTTCACTATTTGTTTCATATATTTCAATATATTCAATATTTATTTATTTATAGTTTCTTGAGTGTCACCTAATGAATTTTAATGTTGAAAATGAAACCTAGTTGTTATTCTACCAGTGTTCTAATGAACTCCTTCATTTAAATTGTACATGAAGCAAATTAAAGTTTTTTTAGTTTTTTGACCAAAATCAAAATGTCACTTCTTAATATAATTTATGATGAATATGCACTTTGTTTACAGAAAAAAAAGGACGTTTATTCTTTGTAGAGGAAAAATGACTTGATTTACATTGAAACACTGATCTGGTGAAGGATATTTTGATTGTTCTGCCCTGAAAGTCCTAGAGAACTGATACGGATATGATGCTAGCTCCTACAGTGTACATACTCTACAGTGTATTTCTCACATGAGTAACTCTTGAGTTCACTCACAGTATACCCTCTCTCTCTCTCTCTCTCTCTTTCTCTCTGTTTCACTCACAGACTAACATTAGCTCTTTATTTCTTGGGCATCAATTTAAAAATTATCTCTGAAGCTTAAAAGTGATACACATTGCATCAAAACTCTTGAAACAGCTGTATATATCAGTTCCCAAAGGAAAAGAGAGTGTCTTCCCATGGCATAGAACTTCACCTGAAAAACTTTAATGTAATATAATTTTCAGTATTTATGTCAATCAAATTTGGCTAAACTAATTTTGTTCAGCACACTGACTAAATATGTTTTTAAATAAGAAGCCAAAATAAATGAGAAGCCAAACCACTTCTTGCATTGTTTGATTATTAACTCCATATTAACTTCTCATGGAGCTTTTACAAATAAATTCTTGACTGTAAATAATCCTGTTAGAATCACAATAATAAACAATGGTCATTTTGTTTTCAGTCTACATGTTTACAATTCTGTTTTAAGATTGCCTCGAAGTAAGATAGTGTACTAAAAGACAAATTCAAGAGAAAACAGATGGTTTTAGAAACTTACTTTTGTTAGCATGCTTGTAAATTTTTCTAAAAGTATTGTCGTTTTTAAAAAATTTATTTTATTGTAGTTGATTAACAATGTTGTATTAATTTCTGTTGTACAGCAAAGTGATTCAGTTACACACACACACACACACACACACACATATGTATACATATACATTCTTTTTCATATTCTTTTCCATTATGGTTTATTACAGGATATTGAATATTGTTCTCTGTGCTATGCAGTAGGACCCTGTTGTTTATCCATTCTATATATAATACTTTGCAACTGTTAATCCCAAATTCCCAATCCCATCCCTCTCCCCACTAAAAAGTATTGTCTTATAAATTACAGGGGTTCAGGTACAAGTATTATTCAATTTTATTTATAAATGGCATTGATAGTTTTTCCATCAAAAAAGTGAGTTAAGATGAAAATAGTCTTTAATTATTAGGCTTATAAATGCATTTCACTAAAAACCCTACAATGCATTAATAGTGTTATTGATTTTATAAAATGAGTTCATGTTGGGTTAACACAAGGCTCTCTCAAGGGGTTCATGATGAGAAGTAAGTGGTTCCTTTGTAGGCATAAATGTCAAAGGGCAAGATGGCGTAGTGAAAGAAAAACTGAAACTGAAATTTGGTGGCCTAGCTGCTATCTCTGCCATTAATTGTTGTCTGTTTTTTTTTTTAATTTTTATTTATTTATTTAAATATTTAACTTATTTATTTATTTATTTAGGCTGCACCCGGTCTTAGGTGCGGCAGGCAGGATCTTTTAGTTGTGGCATGTATGTGGAATCTAGTTCCCCGACCAGGGATCAAACCCGGGCTCCCTGCACTGGTGTGAAGTCTTACCCACTGGACCACCAGGGAAGTCACTATCCTGCCATTTTTATTAGCCATGTCACCTTTGCCAAATTTTAGACATCACGAATCCCCATTTTCCTCATCTGTAAAAAGATACTACCAGAACTTGCCTAGACTTTCCTACTGGGAATAATGAAAGTATTTTGATAACTGTAAATTATTATAAATGCAAGGTGTTATTACCCTGCACATATTTCTGATGGGTTAAAATTTGGCAGTGTCTAATAGTCAGGTATACAATCTGGCAGTTCACAAGAAGTGCATTCTCTTTTACACCAAAAATAATTTGACATTTTGGCAAAAATGGCAAGCATTTAGAATCTGAAGATCAAGTTGACAGTAATTAGCGGGATTTTACTCTCAAGGAACCTCACACAGATTCTTACAGAAATGTTTGTTAATATAATTATGTTTCTATATAAAGATATATACATCTTTATGAAGGAATATATATCAATATAGAACATGTAGCACACATATATGGGTAAGTATACACATACACACACTCACACAAAATCATCCTACCTCACTGAGATGGAGAAAACTGAAAATGAATGCTCTGGGATCAGATACTTAGTCTTCATTTTATTTCATTTTAAATATCAGATTTGAAATTAATCCAAGGACCACCATGGAACAGAAAAATGTGTGTGTCAACATCATCACTGAAAACTAAACTTTGTCAGGCACAAGCCCTATTTTAGTCCTCAATTCAATTCGGTGCAGATAACAAGATTAATTCACAGGCTTCATTTTAATATTGTCTTTATTTTTAAAAAGCCCATTGATGGTGTCAAAGATTTTGATTAGATAATTTGATCACATTTCTCAAGCCAGATACAAATTAAAGTGGGAGCTAAAACGGAAAATCTTACTGTTTACTATTCAGAACAATCTTCCTATTTCAGGAAATGGCAGCGCTCCAAAAGCCACATGTGTACAAATGAAAATTCATAACATGTTATTCAAACTCCTGTTGTATTTGTGCAATTTACTAATTAGATATAGTAAGTATCAGCACTGAAATATCATAGTAATAGCATTAAAAAGGCAAAAGAATCTACTTTTCTCTGTTCACTTCTCTTTATGAATGATATAAAAGTCTTTTTTTGTAGCATAACTACCATCTATATCAAATATAAAATAAAACCTTAAGAGTGCAGTGCATATTTTAACAGGAGACTCATTTTCTGTGTGAGAAACAGACTCTGATGAAAGAATACTTTAAGATTGGTGATATCTGGAATAAATCAAGGTAATATCCATGTACACAAACTAATTTCTTCTTCAAAGCACATGAATTACATTATAAAAATGCCAAGTCATTTGACTTCAATGGGTCCCAACATGGAAACTTAAAAAAGAATGATTTCCTCTCAGAGTTATCTCCTCATTTTTTAAAAAACATCGGTATCTCCGTTGTAAAATTCTTTGGAAATTGATCCAACATAGACATGTACTAGCTTTACGCAATTATAAACTGATAAGATATTAAATTGCAGGTTAATGGTTTTAAAAATTAGAGAGGGTGTGTTTGTGCAATTTTTGACAGGTAGAAAAACACGGACTCCACAATTACCTTCTTTAGGTACAATCCCCATTAATCTTCAGCTGCGTAGATAATTTTGTTAATAAAAATAATATCTAAAATTTATTGAATATTTACTGCGCCAGATATCGTAATAAGCATTTTACATAAACTTTATGATTTAACCTCTTCCTTTAACCAATGAGGACATACTTTCAGACAAGCCAATTCACCAACCTAAGAAACCAAGGCTTAGAGAAGTAAAATAACTTGCTGAAGTCCTGTATTATGGTGGTGCTAAACTTTGAACCTACATATGTCTGACTTAAGAGCTTACCTTCTTACTTACCATGATGCATATATTGCCTGCTAATTTTAATCTCAGCTATTTTTCATCAGCAGAAGAAACTGACTACTAATAGAGATCATACTTTTGTAAATATCTGTTAATGACAAAGATTTGCCAGTAAGGTTTTCAGGGTTGACGCTGTTAGCAGTCACATATTTCTTTCTTTCCAATGCTAAATTAAGCATCTTGAATGTGCAAATTTCAGGACTCTGGAGTCAGGACACAGTTTTCATGACAACCTAAACAGAAAACACTTAATTCATTTTCAAAAAGGAATGAAAGGAAATAAATGTAATGGGTGCCTACTATCTCCCACAGGTTCCCATGGCAGCATAGCAGGCTCAAGAGCCATCAGACAGTGAGAAAAAAGAAACACAGAATAGGAGATGCTGGATCTATTACATGGAATCACATCAGAGAGAAAGATGGACCTGAGGCAATGTGATGCCTGGAGATTGAAGCAGAGGGACAGATCAGGGAAGCATTAGGCTGGCTACAGTAGCATGTTCCAGCCTCTTCATTTCTCATCTCCTTAACCCTAGTTTGATGATCTGGGGACACACCTGCCCTCTGTCCTACCGTCTCTACTCTCCTTCCTCAATTTATTTCATTATCTTTTTTCTGGCTTCCTTCCCCACTTCCTTCATACAAATGGAGACACTCTCAAAAGTGCCTATGTATACAAGTGCACACATTCGTCTTTTTAATCTCACCGTAGCTTCTCATTGTATTCTGTTAGACAAACTGAGAAAATCCCTACCACACTCTTAACATATCCTTATTAAAAAAAAGAAAAATAACTTTCAGGTTTCTGAGAGACTATAGAGTTCTAGTAAGTATATGTAGACAAAGCTAAAGAAAAGGGAATTCATGTGGTAAATTATTTGTATTGATAAAAAATGAATATGTTTTCTACCAGTCTATGAGTGAACACACACACAAATACATACACATACACAAAGTTCTATAATTAATAAACTAATCTTTATTCATCAAAATAATATAATCTCCTAACAGTTTTCAGCTTTGCTGGGTCTTTCTCTGACTACTTCAACTGTTTACTACTCAAAAGCCAAAGCTACTTAATGGTAGAAGATTTTGAATCTCTTATTTCCCGTATCGGCTCAAAGACCCATTGCCAACACAATCTCTTCATACATGGGCCTGCTTTGCTTCCATTGGCTCTCCTTGATGTGCTAAAAGTAGCTCAGGAAATCAAAGGCTAAATAAACCAGCTAAATTAAGGGACAAGAATTTATTTAATACTGATAGAATTGTGTGCTCATCATTCCTTCCTTCTCTCATCCAATCTTTATTACATTTTTGATTCTTTAATATTTTTTTCAGTTAAACAAATAGCGGTATATATAGCATTGGGAAACTTGGGTCATTCTCAATCTTGAGAAATTATACTTTGCCTCATTTTTCCCCTGAGTATTCTGGTTATAATAACCAGGGGTGCTAGCTAAAAATAAAGATGTTTTTTGCCTCTCCCAAAGAGAGTCTGATACATTAGGGCTGACATGATACCAGATAATCCTTATGTCAGGATATATTTGCAACACAGTGGTGTAGTGGTAATAATGACTATTTGCCCAAATTAATGCAGGCTGTAGTGTTTTTAAAATAAATTTGAGAAAGACCTCTTGCATCAAAAATAGTTTGAATTACCATTTTTCTATTTCAAATAGAATTTATCTAAAAGCAGTACCATAATGCTGATTTAGGTGCTACATGGAAAATCATGATACCTGGGTTCTGATACCTACACAATGATCTCTGGAAAATAAATGCTTCTGTGGAGCAATGATTACTTAACTATTAACTACTTAATTTATTACACAGAGTATTTGGAGTAACATCTTGAATGCCAGGAGTAAAGGATAGAAAACAAATATTAAATATATTTTTAATCATTGATGAACTCATATTATCATTATTGTTTCTAGAACTCCCTAACACTGTTAAATTTTTCCTTAGTGATTCATAATGGTGGGATGTATAAAAATCAATTTTTATCAAAAATACACAATTCAAGAACCTTCCTAGGCCTGCCAAATCACATTCTCTAGTGGTAGAGAGTAGAAATATGTATTTTTAAACAGTGATTTTTTTTAATACTTTCAGTTAAAAAATAATGTTCTCCTTGGGCAGTAAGCCACAGCAGTCCAGAGTAGAGAAGTTAAATCCATATTGACTGAATAAAACAATGTTGAATGATGAGAAAATGAGAATAGCTCTTGTTTTCCATACCCATCATGATTCATAGTCATTTTCATAACACTGATGGAAAGAGGTAACGGATGGCCACATTACCTTGAGGAAACGTTGTATGATCCACCCTCTGAGAGAAGAGCTCTGGTCATGTAAAACAAGGACTAATTAAAATATTTTTTAGTACATTTTTGAAATGTGCTAAGATGCTTATTTTTTATACAGATACCTTTCTTTAGCTGAGTCATACACTAATACTAGGTATGTTTAATATTATAATTAGTTTTGACTCTCCCTGTCTTCAAGATCTACCATCTAGAAACAAAAGCAATTTTAGAGGTGGTCAACCTTTTATTTTCATGCTGTACACCTATTACCAAATTTTAGAATAAAAAAGTCACTTTTAAAAAAGATCTGTACTGTAATCACTATTTTATTTGTATGATCCACAAAAAGGAAAGTTCAGACTTACAGTCTGAGATATTTTCCTCTTAATTGAATGCATAAATAAAATAAAAGTGTATTTATACAGACTGATTTATGAAGATCTAATGTGAAATCTTATTCTTCCACATACTTTACAACCTGGATAATTCAGAGTTGATATAATCTTTATAAGGCTCAGTGTCACTGAGACAATTAAATGTAGAATTCCATGTATTTTCTAAGTGTGGGTCACACAGTTTCTTTGTGTGTTAGCTTCCTCCCAAAATGAGGGACTTGGATAATATACTCTGAAAGACTCTTCTGGTCTGGGAAAAGAAGAAAAGAAGCCCTCTGTAACTATATGATTGGTGGTAGGGAAATGAGTGAGAGAGAGAGAGAGAGAGAGAGAGGGAGAGAGAGAGAGAGGGAGAGAGATGGGATGTTCAACCAGGTAGCTTGTCGTAGCAGAGGTAGCTTGGCCTAGTGCCGTTAGATAGAGCTGTTAAACAAATGAAATTTACTTTTCACATTCTTCTTCAGTGCCAGTCAGTTGGGTGTTTTAAATCACTGTGAATTTTCAGAGTCCTTCTAAAACCATTACTAGAATGTGAGAGGTTAATCCCATCTCCTGACCTCATAGAGCTATGGGCCAAACCTTTGGAATTCTGAAAGGCAACAAGGTCTCCTTCCTTCTGATTTAGTTTCACAGCCTCCTGGGACATCAATTTTTAAAGACCCAGTCAACAAATTACAGAAATCATTCAAGTTAAATTTTTATTCGAAAAAAACACTTCACCAATATCCTTTCCTGTGAAAATATAAACTTAAATATCTTTAACTGGGGAGGAATAGTAGAGAGGTGGAGCAGAACACTTGAAAGATTTTTGTGGATATGCAGCCCTAAGATTAAAGGGTTTTTCTAGAAGTTCTATTGAATAATTAATATCAATTACTACTTACAAAGACATCAAAATTTATTAGAGATAATTGACTAGGGCTCTTATAGGAAGTGTATTTGGGAGACAACTATTGACAACAGATCGGGGCACACTAAACATCCAGAAAATCTTTCATTAGCTCCAATTTTCAAGAATGAGTTCTAATATGTGGTGGACTCTGGCCTATTTCTGAAGAGGTTACTAACCTTCTGTCAAATGTTCTTAGAATCTTTATCTTAGAAATTTAATGCATGGGACTGATTTGGGGCTTCAAAACTGTATTGTGGAAGATATACCTTGTCGTAGGGGACAGGAATTTTGACTGTATTGGATTTCTTATCATTTATACAGAAATTGTTCTTAATCCAGTAATTTGGGCTTAATTCCCTCATTTCCCATCCATTCCTATGACCTTCTGGTTTGCAAATCACAATATCTGAAAGAGTCCATGCCCTGAATGGTTGGTGCTGTCACAGTCTTGCTGGAATCAGAGTCACAGGGTAGAGGAAAAACACTTATGAATGCTATTCTTGGTAAGTAAAGCTGGAATTTTGGTATGTGTGGTTTGGCTTTTCCTAGTTATGGTGAAGTATCTGCTGTACTCTGTTGGCATTTGTAAGGCAGCTGGTTGGGTTAGGGTTTTGGTTTGTGCTTCTGGACCAAAACAAAGCAAAATAACCTCTGTAGAAATCAAACACTCAACCTCAGCATCAGTGTCATCAAACTTTAAAACCAATTGAGCTGACCCAGCTTTAGACCAAACTAGAGCCAGCTGAACCTGAAACTCCTAATCATTTCTTACACATTATATTGGTTTGGGAATCTTCCAGAATTAATGACTTCTCATCACTAATACTAAAACTAGGAAAAAAGGTGGTCCTCTTGAAATCTTACAAAATCAAGTTTATCTTGTAAAACAACCACAATACTAGAGCCCCTCAGGGGATCAGAGCAGCCAGTTCATGAAGGTTTGTTGACTTGATAACAGTGAGCAGTTGGTAAACCTGACAGCAGCCTGATTAATCTACCAAAATTATTATAGATGAGACATACAAATCATAGGCAAATGTATGAAGCAATAGATTGTAGTGACTAAGCAGGATTTAAAAAATAACTATACTTTCCAAGAGTGAACGCTAAATTTGATTCCCTGGTCATGCCCTCTTGATCCTCGCTCCAGGCCTTCTCCATCAAATTCAATGGCAATGACATCCTTCCATTGTACAGGTAAAAGGATTGACATCACCTTTGATTCTTCTCTTTATCTCTCACACCAATCCATTTGCAAATTGTGTCAGCTGTATCTTCAAAACATACCCAAAATCCAATCATTTCCAGGCTTTTGCCTATTACAGCATGGGGAGGAGGGTGTTCTCGTTATCTCAGGGCTATCTGGAAGATGAGAGATGAGCTGTTGAGCTGAAAAAGATTTTTCTCCTCAGTTACCCATATTATCACCTGTAACAGTCCCAAAATAGAGAATGGAGGTATGTTCACATTAATTTGTTTGAATTGTTTAATTGTCATAATTGGCTAAATATTATTAATTACTAGATTGAAAACTTAAAGTGACAAAGCCATGAACTGCTAAAATTTTCTTCCAGTAAGAAGATAAATTTCCTCTTCAAAAACAGTTGTAAAGGACAGGAGTCCTTTCAATATTTCAATATGTCCAATAACAAGGTAATCTCATCTTCACATCGCAGGCCAGTAATCCAAGTAAATTGGTTCTACCTGGTAAATATTGTCTATTCCTCTTCTTAACACCCAGTAGAAGTGCTTTAGCCCTAGAACTTAACTTTGCTTATGTAACCTTACCATCCATATCAACCACCTGGAAAACTTTTTTCCAACACTCAGTGCAAATACCATCTCTTAAGTCAAAATTTCCAGATGTGCACAAGAAATTAAGCACTCCCTCACCTATTCCTTCCCAGGACCTCCTGTTAAATGATATTTTGCATATACTCATATCTTTATAAGCATGTCTCCTCTGAAAGACTGAGATTTTTTAAAGGGATTTGCTGCCTTAGCAACCAGCAGTGTGGCTACTAAATACATATTTATTGAACTAATAAATGTATATATTTGAAATTATTATAAAGTTTATACAAACAATTAACTATGATTTCCCTTATAGTATCTCTCATTCACCTACATTTGACCTGTTATCTGAAGCCACATAGAAGAGGTCTGAACTCTCTTCCAAGTTCCAGTCATTCAAATATTTAAAAGCATTTTGTGTGGACTTCCTGATTATCTCTTTTTTTTCCTCTATCATTCTTGTTATAACATCATGATAAAATTATTTACAATTCAATCACAATAGTAGCAAGGGTTCTCATTTGCAAACAAAAGAGCTAATATTGGCACACATCAGGAGAAAAATATTATTGTAAGTGTATTGTGTAGGTCACAAATAAGAAGGCTGGAAAAACAGGATTTAAAACCGGAAACAAAGCACAGACGTGGAAAGAACCATCATGTCAAGGTATCATTTAAGATATTCTTGCTATTTAATTTGACTCAAGCCTTGAAATTGATAACTCTCTATTTGGTATACTCATATTCCTACTGAAGTCAGGAAGTCCTTTTCCAGCATAGAGTTTTTGTTTTTTTTCCAAAACTCATGTCTATTTCATCCCTCTTGGTGAAATACACAATTGTTTTTTTAGCATAGTCATAGAGAATACCTAGTTTTCAATCTGCAACTTGTCTGAAAATTTAGATATTTGAGTTTGCTTTCAATTTCTTCAAGTTGTACAATGATGTGCAGTCTTTGCTTTTTAGAAGACTTTCATATGGTTCTAAGGCATTGGAAACTTAAATCATTATCAGTCCAATAAAACTTCCTTGTCTCACATATGTCTCCATTATTCCAACCTGGTAGGAGTAATAAAACACATTAACTGGGTTTCCCTGGTGGCACAGTGGTTAAGAATTGGCCTGCCAATGCAGGCGACACGGGTTTGAGACCTGGCCTGGGAAGATCCCACATGCCGCTGACCAACTAAGCCCATGCGCCACAACTACTGAGCCCGTGTGCCACAACTACTGAAGACTGCGCACCTAGAGCCCGTGTTCTACAAGAGAAGCCACAACAATGAGAAGCCCACACAGAGCAACGAAGAGTAGCCCCTGTTCGCCACAACTAGAGAAAGGCTGCATACAGCAACGCAGAACCAACGCGGCCAAAAATAAATAAATAAAATAAATAAATGTATTAAAACACACACACACACACACACACACACACACACACACATTAACTAGCTGGGAAGGAAGATTGTTCTTTCCCTGGGAGTTTTTTTGTTTTTTTTTTTTTTAACGTTCAGTTCCCTTAATGCAGATAACGCATTCTTCTTTTACTCCTTCCAAATCCTTGAGAAATTTGCTGATACTTCCAGGTTCTCTCTATTATATTCTGTTTACCTCTCTGGGTGGACAGGACCTAACACATCCCTCATGTAGCCAACATCTGGTCCATCGGAAACATACAGAACTTTCTCTCCAAGAAACCTGGGGAGTGCAGGCTACTCAAATACAACTACTTCTTTTTGGTTTGTCAGTCAGAGTTAAATAGCCCATCTTTTGCCTTTGACTTTTACTGAGAGAAAGCATGTACCAGTCTACTGTGTAACCTTCAATACCATAAGAGAGTCATATTTGGCTAGCTGAGTAGTCTCATTGAATTCTCTCTGATTAGATTTGAGGTGATAACTAGGCACATTCATCTTCTCCCCTTTGTGAGAGGGGAACTTAGGCTCACAAAAATTTGTTTCTAAAACTTTTATTTACAAATCCTTCTTTATTATCCTCAATGAAATTGCAAAGCTTAAGAGCTTCTAACCAATGTCCTATACATGTCCTTTGAAACTCTCCTTTTTTGTCTAGTATCTCGCTTTGCTGTCTTATCACTCTTGCCAAAGTTTCCAATTTAACATCTTGTTACTCTATGAAGATAATTCAGAGGCTGGGCAGCTAACAAAGAGAAATTTCTACCATAGTAACTTTACTCTAAATGTGCTCGGTTGGCCATTTTTATTTTAAAAAGTGGCACAATATGCATGTTGTGTTTTGAGCAGAGCAGATGAAAAGAAGGCAACTGGAATTTACTGAATTGATGTCATGTGAAAGGTAATCTGCTAGGTGCCTTCACCTAAGAGAGGTGATGGATTTAGAAAAAAATGTGTGTGTTGTGGGGAGGGCAGGGATGCACTATTATTAGGGACATCTTTAAAAGTCCTTCATTCAGTGAGAGAGAGTGCTAGCAGAGTGAAGAAAACTCACATCAGCAAAAAATTTTGAATTTTGTCACTATCTTTTCTTCTATCCGTTTTGTGTTATCTCTACAGATGGATTCATACTGGGGGGATGTTGTGCATCCAACTGGTCAGTCTGTAAAATAATTCCTGAAGATTCAACTTTCCTTAGCTTGTTTTCAGTATACTCCCAATCTTAAATCATTGCATTAATTTGAGGAATTTCCATGAGAGTGAATATAAAATCATTAGAAAAATTCCACATGTATGGACTCCTCCACACCCTAAAATTTCACCTCTCTTCATGTGGAAAATAAATACCCAAACATTGGGTAAATTCAAATCTCTTTGGCAGAAGAAAGAAATTCTGATAATTCTACTTTTATTTTTTGTAGCAGATTCTCCTGTTGAGCAAGTGGGTCTTTAATTTTATATATAAAATGTTCTTTGTCACAAGTATACCTCAGATGGTATCTTGGATAAGCACAAGAACAGATTATTTTTAAGGCCCTGTAATTTTTACATATTTATATCATGGACAAATTTTCTCAATAATTTAAGTATTTATGTGTCCCTGTCTTTGGTGAGCTCTAATATGAAAGGCTAGGTTCTTTATCTACATTTGCCTTGACCATGATTTTCAACCAGAAAATGAGTTCCGAAAAAGGTGTTGTCCCATATTCTACTAATTTTAGAAAGTACACAGGACAAATCTCAGAATGGAGTATGTGCAAACACCATATTATTTACAGCAAACTAAATATAATGCCTTGATTTGGCACTGCCTGCTTGATATTTCTCTTGAAAACTGTTACATATGTTTGTTTTGAGTTTCTGCCAAAATAGCAAGATTCTTAAATATCTTTCATTTACTTCTTGTTAAATTCAAGGAAAGAATTACAGGTTACCTTAGCTTAAATTTTATACAACAGTCCAGTGGACACTAAATCTGTTGGGAGAAAAAAGTAATATTCAAATTATACAGAAAAAAATGACTCTTGTAAACACAAATATATTGCAATTGTAACATGCCAATATTCATTTTTATACCTAAGCCAATTCTATTCATAATAATGTGACTCATTTATCAATTACATGTAGAACACAGTGAGACTGTAATTACATGGGGGCTGATTATCCAGGTTGTCAATTATTCAAGGATTTTGCTTCCCCTTTTTCTTCGTCCTGCTGTCCACCTTTCGGACAGTTATCACCTCGTTAGTATTTTTACTCTCTGCTTGTTAGTGAGATTGGCAGGGAAAGGGAAAAGGTGTGAAAACTTAAATCAGTAGATATTATTACTTGCAAGAATTTCTCATAGAAATTGGTAGTGGAAGAGTTTGAAGCTAATTGCTAAAATTACATTGGGAATATGTGTGTTTCACTTATGCTTGTTTATCTAGTCCTCCCTATATCAGGGAGAGTTAAAAGTGAAACTCAAGCCTTAGGAAAGGTAGAAAATTATTTTTGGTAGAGATTTTCTGAGAAAATTATTCTGGATGGAGGCTTTCTGAAGAACCTTAAACATAAAATAGCCAACCTAAAAATTCACATTTTTTACACTTCAGACAATTATATTATAAACATTATAATTTGCTCCCCAATGAACTGTTCAAATGCATAATTAAACATTTACAAAATATGCCTGATGAATCTCTTTAATTGGGAAAAATATGAATCTGAAAGTCAGTATTTCATATTTTTCAGGCATCA
Source organism: Delphinapterus leucas (assembly GCF_059928025.1). NCBI lineage: Eukaryota > Metazoa > Chordata > Mammalia > Artiodactyla > Monodontidae > Delphinapterus > Delphinapterus leucas. Next base: position 75,662,266 of record NC_143136.1, on the reverse strand, counting down.
CAGGATATAACATGCAAGTTTAAATGTAATTTCTTTTATTTGAAAGTTTTATATTTCTCCTTTAAGTAAATCTGAGTTTATTTGAAAGCACCTTTCTATAATCTATTTTTAAAACATGTAAAATTCGCCTGATCTGAAACATGAGTCATTTATTCACACCCCCTAAATTTTAAAACTTTATGTAAACATTCATTTTTTAATTATTCAGTCATAAAATATTTTTGAGCATTAACTCTATGCCCAACATACAGTAGACACTGGAGATAAAATGATAAACAATTTGTACATCGTTTTGCCCTCACAATACTCACAGTTCAACAGCAAAATCAGACATTCGTGAAGTACTCCTACGATCTTTTTTGCACTTCCCCCACCCCTCCCATTCAGGGTGAGGCCAACACAGAATAATGTAAAGGGCAGGAGGAATAATCAAAGCACTTAAGTTTTCTAGACCTCTGCAATTTCAGGCCAATTCTAACAGGGCTTCATGAGTGAGATTTTGCACCTTTCCCCACAGTCCATCATTTCTTCCCTGGGACTGATTATTAGAACACATGAGACAATGTGGTGTTACAATAATATGATTTATAAGTATTCATTTCAGAGAAGGGAGAAAACCAATAGATTGATAATAATCCACAAAATCACCAAAATACAGGCTTGTTTTTTGTATATTTATTTATAACCCAACCCCATTCTCTTGTTTCTTCTGACTCTGCTGGTGATCGCAATCATTACTACTGCCAAGATTCTGTTTTCTCTTCTGGAAGGTCCCAAAATATTGTTTCTTGCAATGCCCAAATTTGGTGTGAATGCCCATGTCATTATACTATGGGAAAAGTTTATTATTTTTAGCTTTTATATCTTGCACTGTACAGCTTTTTCGTAATGATAGTTGGTGAGAAAAATTTATCTCAGACGTCTGTGGTAAAAAGAGGAAAAGAACAACATTTTGGTTTCTGTTATATCTTATAGCACAAGTTGACCATTGATGATGAGCAATTTTTTTTTTTAACATAGCCTATTATAATGGTTGGCTTGTGATCTAAATGGTGCTGTTCAAGATGATGAGACATTGGCATGTTGGGTACCTAAATGGTGTCATGTTGGGTACCTAAATGGTGTTGTTCAAGATGATGAGACTTTGTCATGCTGGGTATATATGGTCATCAAAGATATGATGACCATATCTTTGCGTTGAGAAATCCCAAGAGCCTTCATTTTTGTTTTTTTAAACAGAAAGTAAAATTTATACATACTTATATAATCAAATCATGATTAAATAGAGAAATATAGGTTACCTATTTAGCATGCAAGTCTATTCATCAAGAGTATGGATTCTCTAATCAATAACTTTTTAAAACTGAATTCCTTATGAGAACTACTAGTAGGCATTTGAAAAACTTTTAACTTTAATGCATATTTTGAACATATATACAACTACACTACTAAAAATATTGGCCATAATTCATATTTTTTATATTCATTTCTTGAATTAGTGCAAAATCATGATATAGAGGAGAACAAAAGGAGAAAATTTGCAAAATGGCTATATACAAATACAGTTAAGATTTAGATGATAGATCCAAGTAAGGGAATACTATTTATATATCCTTAAAACATCCAGCTTCTTAATCTAAACTAAAGAATTAGACATATAAGTAAGAAAAATAACTATAATCATTTATTTATCTTAAAATATTTTTTCCCTGAGAACTGCTAACACTATTTCAAAATCCGTTTTCTCTAGTGCCCATGCATCATTCAAAGAAATAGGTGGGAAAATTATCAGTCTTACCACACAGGTAAGAGGTAACCTTTGAATTTTTAATTGACTTTTAAGAAAATAAATTATTTTTAAGTTTTCAGGCTATTAAGCAAAACAAATATGGAAAATCTTTATTATGCTAAGCTGCTGGCAGAAACAGACAACAGACCAGAACAAATGACGTTCCTGGCTTTCTAAAGTGTAGACTGGTAGAGTCAGCTACTCTGTGTCTCTCTCTATCTTTGTTTGTCTCTCTCTGTCTCTGTCTCTTTCTCATTATAATATCAGAGTAACTCATATGTCTTCAAGTTCTTCAATGTAGAAAGATATATATCCTACTCCTCTTCATCACCATTATCCTTATTTTAATTATTTTTAGCTCCATGATTCTTTTTCAAGTAGATTTTTATGTCCACTTTGTAATTGCAAAACTTATCTCTAGATATCTTTGATTGTTGTTGTTGTTGGTGGTGAAAGCAGAGAGGAAATAATTGCATGTGTTAATAGTTCTTGTTTGACTAGTGCATATTAAGTTAGTAAGATGCCATCAGCAAAAATATAAAATTGTGCTTAAATTAGATCTTAACTTTGTATTCCTTAATGGGATTGTTATACTCTACTGTCATGGAGGCCTGCCACCAAAATGTTAGTTATTAGTTAAACAAACAGCATCAGAAACAACATACTAGTACTATAGAGTACTAGCTTGTGTCAGGCCTTTGAAAACATCAGAAATGTCCCAGAGTAGCTGTGCTTTATTTTTGCATTCTGTACCTTCCCAATATGAGGATCATAGAGATACTTATTAAGGTATGAAGCAAACATATTAAAAACTAGTGCTATATGTTTTCAGAGTTTTTGATTATGTGAATGTACTTTGTGAAAAATGGATAGAACAATTATAGGTTTTAGGATATAGTGTTTTTCTAAGCTTATTTGACTATGAAACTTATGTCCTCGGGGCACCTAAAATTACTTTGTGAACGTACCAAGTGATTTATCATTGATCTACCAAGTAATTTACCATTTTTTAAATTCCAATGACCTACAAAATATTTTATCATTTCATCAGACACACAAAAATATTTTAGGACCTGCCTTTTGGAACCAAAAAATGGCTTAACACATACAAGAACAATTTTATAGTGATGAAAAAGTGTAAATATTACATAATATCAATTATCATTGTATTTATGTGACAACGGTGGAGTAGTGATTTATTTTAATTATGTTCTATGAGGGCCATCAATTGAAGTCATGATTATAATTTGCTGAGCACATGAAAGAAAAAAAATCTCAGAAGGCTACAGAATAAATAAAACTTAGGCACTAGTGTCCATGAAATTGTTAAAATGAAACTGGCAGTGAGCAAAAAGGAATTGCAACATAGAGAAACTAGGACTACTTTTCAAAAAAGTAATAAATAGCTCCATATCACATTCTAATTCTAAGTATGAGAAATATGCAGCAACTAGCCTTTCTTAAGTCAAGTAGCATTATGAAGATAAGGCAGGAATTATAAAGAATGCAGTAAGTGTGAACAATAAACTGTGGTGTCATACAATATTAAAAGCAAATGTATAACACAATACCTAATGGTGGGAAAGTTGGAGCTTTCACACTAAGATCAGGAACAAGGCAACAATGTCTCCTCTCACCTCACTGTGTCTTTTCAACATCAATTTGGAAGTACAAGCTGATGCAATAAGACAAGAAGAGGAAATAAAAGGTATACAATTTGGGAAGGAAGAAATTAAAATGTCTTTGTTCACAGATGACATGATCTTCTATGCAGAAAATCCAAAAGAATTGACAAAAAAATTCTGGAATTAATAAGCAGATTATAACAAGTTTGGAGAATACAGATTAATATACAAAAATCAATTGTTTTTCTGTATACCAGCAATGAACAAGTAGAATTTGAAAACACAGTGCCATTTACATTAGAACACCCAAAATGTAATAATTAGGTATGACCTAACAAAATATGTATAAGATCTATATGAGAAAATCTATAAAACTCTGATGAATAAAATCAAATAAGAACTAAATAAATGGAGAGATAACTCATGTTCATAGATAGGGAGACATAATATTATCAAGATATCAGTTCTTCCCAACTTGATCTATAGATTCAATGTGATCCTAATCAAAATTTCAGCTAGTTACTCTGTGGGCATCAACAAACTGATTCTAAAGTTTATATGGAGGTGCAAAAGACCCAGAATAGCCAACACAATAATTAATGAGAAGAAAAAAGTTAGAAGATGAAACTACCTGGCTTCAAGGCTTATTAGAAAGCTACAGTAATCAAAACAGTGTAGTATGGTCAAACAAATAGACAAGTAGGTCAATGGAACAGAATAGAAAGCCCAGAAATAGACCCATGTAATATAGTCAACTGATCTTGGACAAAGGAGCAAAGGTAATACAATGGAGCAAAGATAATCTTTACAAAAATGATATTGGAACAATTGGACAGCCATAAAAAAATGAATCTAGATGCAGACCTTACATCCTTTTCAAAAATTAACTCAAAATGGATCATACACTTAAAGTAAAACTGTTACAAGATAATATAGGAGAAAAACTGGAAGATGTTACATACAGCATTGACTTGTTAGATACAACAACAAAGTCATGGCCTATTAAAGAAATAATTGATAAGCTGGACTTCATTAAAATTAAAACTTTTGCTCTGTGAAAGAAAATGTCAAGAAAATGAGAAGACAAGTCACAGGCTAGGACAAAATACTTTGTCATGTGTATAAAGTACTGTTATTCAAAATATAACAATACTTAAAACTCAATAAGGAAACATGTAACCCAACTAAAAAGTGAGCCAAAGACCTTAGCTGGCACTTCATCAGAGAAAAATTTAAAATGGCAAATAAGCATATAAAAATGTTCCACATCATGTGTCTTCGGGGAAGTACAAATTTAAAAAATGAGATACACACCTATTTGAATCACCAAAATGTGGAATACTGACAGCACTAAATGCTGGTGAAGATGTGGAACAACAGGAACTCTCTCATTCATTGCTGGGAGAATGCAAAATGGTACAACCACTTTGGAAGACAATATGGTAGTTTCTTACAAAACTAAACATATTCTTACCCAGCGGTCCAGAAATCACACTCCCTGGTATTTACCCCAAGGAGTTGAAAACATTTGTCCACAGAAGAAACTGCATATGTATGTTTATAGCAGCTTTATTCATAATTGCCAAAACATGGAAGCAACCCAGATATCCTTCAGTAGGTGAATGGATAGACTGTGGTACATCTGGACAATGGAATATTATTCAGTGCTAAAAAAAGAAATGTGCTATCAATGCATGAAAGGACATAGAGCAAACTTAAATGCATATTACCAAGTGAAAGGGGCCAATCTGCCATGGTTATGTACTGTGTGATTCCAAGTATATAACATTCTGGAAAAGGAAAAAATATGGAGATAATAAAAAGATCAGTAGTTGTCAGGGTTTTGGTGGGGGAAGGGATAAGGATGAATAGGTGTAGCACAGAGGATTTTTATGGCAGTGAAAATACTCTGTGTGATACTATAAAGATGGGTACATGATATTATATTTGCTCAAAACCGCAGAATGTGTAACACCAAGAGTGAACCCTAATGTAAACTATGGACTTCAGGTGATTATAATATGTCAATGTAGGTTCATCAGCTGTAATAAATGCACCACTCTGCTGGGAGATGTCCATAAGGAGAGAGGCTCTGCATGTATGGGGGCAGGTGATACAAAGGGAAGTCTTTAAAAAGTAAAAAAAGTAAATGTATAGCATTTTATTTATTGCCTTAAGTTTAAAGCACTTTTACATACTACATTAAATTTAGAAAACTGCTTTATGTTAAATTAGTATGTAATTTATAGTTGATAAAGATGAGGAGGTTTTTTTAAGCTTTAAAAGCTGGACCTTAGCTCCTAATATTTATTTGTAACATAATTAACATGATTTCTATCACTTTGGTCTATTTTTTTCTTCTAGCATCATAATCTACCATTAACTATGAGAACTGTAGTAAATCTGTGAAAAATTGACACTGATGAAATGAAAAGAAAAAACAAACATACAAAGAATTTGAATCAGTTTGGGCAGGACCTGATTTATAATGCATATTCAATAAAGCATAATAAAAAATAATGTTTCAAATGTCTTAAATTCAGAGGAATCAATTTTTTGTGGAAATTCGTATTTTTGTGTGGGTCCAAAATTAGGCATTGATTTTGTTTGTTTTCTTAGAAATTGCACTGTAGCTCTCTCTTTCTCTTTTTTTTTTTGTTTTCAAAAGACTGATGTTAGCTTTAAAGAACTCACCCTACTTCCAATTACTGTGCACTGCCTTTGTTACTAAGCATTCCTGAGTGATTATGAATAATTTTAAGTTACGTTCCAGTGTATTGAGGCTCTGGGACTAAAATGTCAAATTAGAAAGACAAATGTGGGCCAAGCATCTTGCCTTGTGTCTTCAATAAAGTATCCTAAATTAAGAATTCTCAAATGTTTGAGTCAGGATCCATAAAACCTTGAGATTTTATCAGTGCTGATTGACATTTTTCACACATTGAAGGCAATCACAAAATTTCCCATTAAAAAATAAGTATATAATTTGTACATTCAAAATATTAACATAAACATTTAACTAACATTATTATCTCAATAGACAGTTGGCACCAGTTAGCATAAATAGTGAAAATGTAGGCAAAGGAAGAAGTAGATTTAATTAACAACCTCCAGGCTTGAGGCATTTTACATTTGCATCTGGTGTTGTAATACCTTTTTGAAAGAAAAGAACACACAGGAAATCACTTATCTTAGATTGATTTTATAGTCTTAACATTTAGAGATTTATTAAAAACTTTGAAAATGCATTTTTAAAAAATGGACAAAAATCCACTTAATGTAATTCCAATTAATGGATTTTTAACCATTGAGATATATGCATAACCATTAAATACATGCATATTACATATGTGCATATTACATATAAATATATAGGTAATCTCTATATATCTATGTATCTATGTGCCTATCTACATTATGTATCTATTTTCTATCACCTGTGTATCTGTGTATCTATGTATGTATATGTATCCAATTCCCAGCTTCTCTCAGCTCACTATGTTTAGTCTGTGAAATGTAACAGAAATCTTTGCTGTATTTCTGAGAAGTGTCTTCAAAAGGGAAGTGTTATACTCTTCTTCTCCCTTCTCCATCATCCAGCTTGGAATACAGCATGAATTTAGGATTTGTATCAGCTATTTTGGACCATGGGGATAAGTCCCATGCCTTAGAAAAAAATGCAGGGAGGCACAGGAAGCAGTCAGCTCTTACAGAAATTGTATGAACCTCTAGGCTGGGTGGAAGGGACAGGGAAAGACACTGACTAAGTCTTGGATCCCTGATGATTTGTGAAGGCTCCAAGTGTACCTGGATCTATCTACCTTCAGGTTTAATTTACATAAAAGGGAAATACATTCTGATCTTATTTAACGGATTATTTGAATGTGTAAATACTAAATTGTTGGATCCTCCGACTTCTTCTGCCTTCTTTCCCAAAACACAAAAAAGGAAAAAAAGAGTCCTTGTACTTCAGAGATACATACTAATGAATGAAATGATATAAAGAAAATATTTTGTTCAAAAATAAATTAGTGTGGATGGTGGATATGTAGTACTGGGGGAAGTATGGAAGGAAGAAGTAAGATTGACCTTGTGCTGATAATTGTTGAAACTGGGAGAAAGGTAGATAAGGGATATAAGGGTTCATTATGCTATTCTTTCTACTTTTGTATGTGTTCAAAAATTTTAGTAATTAAAATGAGAGAATATACTTAAAGTATCCAGAGGTGGAAGAAGTGGAGGAGAAAACAAAGGAGAGATTAAAATAGAGACAAGCTGAGTGAGAGAAAGAGAGAGAGAGAGAGGGAACCAGAGGTCACATGCGTAGAAAGGGAAATAAAACATGAAAGAAAAATGGTATCAGATTTCTCAAATGTAATATTATTGCTTGTTTACTATAAAGAAATAGCTTCAAAATTATGAAAGAAAAGCATTTTAACTCAGAATTTAAATTTAGTTAAATTATTAATCAAGTGTAAGGGTAGAATTAAGACATTTTTAAAAAATGCAAGATGAGCTCTTTTTCTGGGCAAATACTAGGGAAACTGCTTTAAGAAAATGAGAAGTAAACACAGAGAGACACCAGACTCAAGAAACAGAAAAGCCAACACATAGCAAAGAAAAGGGAAGTGTCAAGATGAGAGCTATTATCTGAATTTAGAAAGCAACCTGGCTAGATTAGATGAGGTAACAATTGGGAGATAGTTAGGAGGAAAAAATATAGCTCATTGATTAGCCAATATGCTCGAGCTTTCAAAAATTATGTTGGTCATTTGAAACATCTGGTGGAGCAGTTTTTTAAAGTTAGATACATAGAAAACTAAGCAAACTTTTTAAATGCCATTATTAATCCAGTAAAAATAAAAAGTTCTGAAAAGAGTATAATTCTCCATTTAGGAATATACAGCGCTTACATTGCCATAGACATGTAAACATTGACTTTATAGAACCCCAAGTTATAGTAAGAAGAATAAGGAAGGAAAAATAGAATAAAATGGTGTAACCATGAAAAGGTAAAATTAATAGATTATTTTTAAAATTGATAAATCAAAAATTAATTTTAAGTATATTATTCACTAATATAGAAGCAAAAATTAACATTAAGAGCTGAAAGAACAGAGCTGGGAATTAGAAAGATGTGGAGAAAGGTACTGCATTTTTTTTCCAACATAAACTTTTAAGTACTGTTTGATTTACTTGATAAAATTGTTAAAACATATATTTCAAGTTATTTCTATCAATGAATGTATATCTGTATCCAAATATATCTATATGCATTTATGTACATATATAACATATACACATGTGTTTATATATAATATGTATACATGTGACGTATATGTACATATGATAGACATATATGCACACATTCATATATACACACATACATACATGTATGCCAGACAGTGTATTTTTCACTGTTGTAATTATGTGTTTTTTTGTTTTTAAATTTCTGTATTAGCCAGAGAGGCTGCCAGCTGCTCTTTGAATTTGCAGAAATGGAAGGTCATTCTGGTGCAGATCTTCTTTGTCCTGCTCTGGGTCATTTGTTTGACCCTTTCAGTTATGCAAATATGGGGCAAGAAGAAACTCATAGTAGTGGGATTAGGGTGTAACAAGATTTTTTTTCCTATGTGATTTAGCAAAATCCACCTCTATGCAGAGCTCTGGGTTAGAGAATTAACCTATTTGCATGATGGTTCTGGGTACATTCTGGCCAAGGTACCAAGCATAAAACAATGAATGTCTGATACAAAATTTTCGTTGATGAGAAGAAGAAACTAAACAGGTGGTTTACCTTCAATACAAGAAACAACCTCAGAGTTTGTTGGTGGGAACGAATTTTAGCCCAGTTTAGTGCTAAACTGGCTAGATGGCTAGTGCTATCTCTTCCAGACCACCTGCCCAAGAGGAACAGTGGCTGAACTTAAGCTGAACTTACATATAAGGTAAAATAAACTATAACTTGAAATCACAATATGGGATTGTAAGAACATATTATGCCAGCAATGTTAACAAATGTCACCCACTGATTATGCAGGATAAGTCTCCAAAAGTCCCCCTACATGACTGGAAGAAATACTAACAGTAGTAAGTCAATTAAGATCCTACTTCTATCTCAGTTTGTCAATCAGAGAATTGTTGTCCTCTACCCTGAGTAAGCTGATAGGATCTTTGCCCAATATGAGGTGGTGGGGAGGTCTTGAGAGAGATTGTGAACCTACTACTAGTAGAGCATTGTGGGCTATAGAAATTAATTGAAAAAAGATCAAAAAGTTATAACTACATATGGAGCACAAATTGGCAGGGTAGGCCCCACTATTTACGTATATGAAGACATATGTTTATACATCCCCATGTCCTTACATCAATTTACCCTATGCCACTTTAGGAACTAAGATGTATAGCCACACCATGGATATCATTACCATTCAGAGCCATAAACTCTGAAATGTCTCCCTTAATACTACTAACTCTCCTCTTTTTTCTAGTCACAGTAGTCAATCTTTGAGCCTCTTGCTACTCTTTAAATCAGCAAACTTTTTATGTAGGGTCAGATAGTAAATATTTTATGATTTCCTATTATAAGGTGTCTTGCAATACTCAATCCGCCATTGTAGCATAAAAGCAGCCACAGGTATTTGTAAACAACTAGGCATAGTTGTATTCTAAGAAAACTTTAATTATCAAAGGTTATTATCCATAATTCAGTCAGGTCAGATTTGTTTGTAGGACTTCATACTGCTAGGAAATTTTTCTTCCAAGCCTATTTTCAATCATAATCCACTGGCTAGAAACCACTCACATGGCCTCAATCTGATTGCAGGAGAATTTGAGAAATGTACCCCTTGTGTGCCCAAGAGTAGAAAACAGGATTAGAGTACATCTACTCAATCTCTGAAAAAATACTAAATGTATCATTTTTTTTAGATTCCACATATTAATTATATCATAAGATATTTGTCTTTCTTAGTCTGATTTACTTTGCTTAGTATAATAATCTCTATCTCCATTCATGTTGCTACAAATAGCATTATTTCCTTCTTGAAAAAAAATATGCATATATATATATATATATATATATACATATATATATATAACTGAATCACTTTGCTGTACACCTGAAACTAACAAATTATAAATCAACTATACTTTAAAAAATATTAAATGTATCCCGAACTGTTTATCTTCAATACAATGTCATTATTTCTAAAGATAATTTGGGGTGCTAATACTTACTTGGAATTTTTAATATCCTCTAGTGTTCGTATATTTTGCTTATTAGCTTAATAGATTAAAAATAATTTCTCCCTAAGATACAAGCATGAACTTAAAGCACGTTTGATTTGAGTCTACATAAGATAATTTGAACTCAAGGTCTCAATAATATAACAAAAACAAACCAAAATAATGAAAATTCTATGGATCTGAAACTAGATTTACAAAAGTATAGGAAGATTCTTGATGACTAAACTCTTAGTGGAAGATGGAAAGTGAGGGTACCAACTAACACTTCTATTACCGAGACCAATGACTCCAAGTTCTTAAAAAAAAAAGAAAAAAAAGGTTAAATATTTTCCTTGTTGTGATCATTATTTTAATATTTAAGAGTATTAATTAGTCATTCTACATGGGGACCAGATTACATGAATTGGTAGGAAAGCTTATATACCATAGAGGAAAAGTTCTAATCCTTAGGCCACCTCTAAATTTTCTGTGCACATCTGGATCCTGCGTAAGCTCATTTGGATCAAAAGATGTTGCTGCTTATAAGGATGTGTGTTACATCTTGCATGGCGAACCTAGAGGTCTGAGAGCTATTCTAGTTAGGCAGCTTCCCTCACAAACACTGGGTGAGAGCTTCTCACCAAGCACTCATTAAAAGGTAAACTTCCTTGGGCTGGGAGTCAAGTCAATCATCGTTTTCTTGCAAACCCAAAGCTGCCTTTTTCCCTGTTAGAAGCTGTTATCATCTTCAAAGCCATATCAAAACAGTGTTTGTTCTGTGCTTTGATTTCACCCACATGGTGAATTCAAAGACAGGTCTACTTGAGAGTAGAGAGAGACTATTTCAGATGTTTGAGCATTTGTCTTTGCATGTTTGTAAACGTGATTTAAGTGCCTGACGGCTAACAAAAATTCTTTAAATGTAGCGGAATTTTTTTTTCATTGAAACATTCCACCTTCTGTATTTCAAAATGTTTATGGATGAGATTTCATAATCTTAAACATAAAACTCCAAAAGATTTGTAGGAGGACAATATAAACGTAATTTACCTCAAAGTGTTCATTTTCCTTTTTTTACCCTGATGCAGTCCAGTAAAAACAAACAAAAAAAAGCTCTTTTTGAATGACAATTTCTAAATACCTGGTACAAATAGTCAATTTTTCATTGGGAAAAGAAAAGTCATTAGGAAGATAATGTTACTTAAGGTTCATTTTGCATTGAGGATATTTGACACTATTCACCAGAGATAAACAGATGCATGTAATTTACATATGAAAACCTATCAGATAATGCAAAAATTTGTATGTGAAATGCTTCATTCACTGAATTAGCTTGTGATAATCTCTCATATGAAAAAGAAAATGATTACTAAAAATGTCTAAATAAATATTAATGTGGTTATATTGTTTTTAAATAAATAAAATATTTAGAGAAGACAATATGCAGAGAGAATCATTTAAAGGTACAGTTGCTATTTTAGCTTTTATTTATCTGAAGAGCCAATAAAGAAGACTTACAAAATAAAATTTGGTGATGAACTGAAAATATGATTTTAAAACTTCCAATTTAAATGATGGAAGAGAAGGAAAAATGATAAAAAAAATTAGCATGATAAACCTTTCTTATCTTGACGGAGTTAAAGCAATTGTGAATATGGCCAACTTTTGATTATATTGTTCCTTCTCCATTGAAGTCAGAACGGTACCAGGTACCAAGGATGTGGTAAAACATGCTTCTCTTAAACACTTTTTCCCATTTTCTCTTAAGTAGAAACCATTTTAAAGTGTTTAAAAATCAGGCAGTATGAAAACTGAAAAGGTTTTGAACACAACATTTAGATCACAACCCATTCCTACAAAAAAAAAAAAAAGTAAAATTTGCCAATATTATATCACTGACCATGTTCTTAATAGAAAGAGATCATTGCCCTAGAGCAATCTACAGTCCACTTGGGTCAAGAGCAAAGACATGGGGGAGCAAATTAGAACCATAAGTGGAAATCATTTTGTACTATTGTTTGTGATAAACTGTCCATATACTTTTTTAGAGATGCTTACCAAAAGATGTTTGGGTGAAAGATAATCTCTGGGATTTGCTTTACATACATACCTCAGGAAAGAGAAAAGTAAGAGCAAGAGAGCCAGAGCTGGAGAAAATGTTAGATAATCAAGTCAGCAAAATCTTGATAAGGGTTGAATCTGGTGATGGGTAAAAGTGGATTCATTTACTCTTCTCTATGCTTCTGTGATGTTTGAAACTTTCACATACCAAAATATATTTTTAAAGACTATATTAAGTCACCTGTCAAATATACTAAAGTGTAGTGTATATTTCTTGGGTTATTTTAAAGGAAAATATTGGTCATTCCTCTTCCATAAATATCCCTCAAGAAGTCAAGTTCATAACTTTTAGTGTGCCATATATTTTTATGATGGTCAATAAATTAGTAATGCTGATGAAAAGCACTGTCTTGTTTTTTTCTCAAATCAACACTATCCTATCCCGCCAGTCTCCACCCACGTCCCCAGTAAAAATGGGTTCTAATGATGTGTAAATTAGCTAGGTTCCTACCTTGTTCTTATTTTAATACTGCTTTGTCAATATATGTGGGTTAGAAAGGAGGAAGGTATATTCACACATATATTGATACATGAGACTGACTTTTCCTTAGACAACCTCTTTATATATTAAAAGATGCTTTCTTTCTATGTTTGCTAGCAAAGATATTCTTTCCTCTTTATTTGCTAGGAATATATGTATATATTTCAAATTGTTAATGATTTTGATTTGGATCATAGCCAAATTTGTCATATCTGTCGTATTATTATGTGTGAAAGTACTATTTCAATTGGAAGACATCAACTCTAAGATTACTTTCCCAATCTTTCCCTCTTCTCTGACTACAACTAGGTTATAGAAGAGTCAGTAATACCTCTTGGTTCCTAAATATTGACTCCTGTAAAATATCATTAATCTGTACTAATTGGAGGAAGCTTAGTTTTAATTAAAGAAAAAAGTCTGAAAATATATTATTTCAGAAAGGAATAGAGTTCCATTATTTCAAGTACCTACATTAACTCACATTAAACTAACAAAGTGTTATCCAATACACATCCTTGACTTGATTTAATGGTTTGTAATTAACATATCAATTGTGTGGAAATGGTTCCTTCTAAAGTACTTGAGGGTGCTTAGAAAGTTTGTTCTACTAAGTATTTTGAAGGATCCTCTTGTAATCTTATTTACATTATTAATTTACTTCTATAAAAAGAAATAAATTAATCAATGCAAAAATAACATTCCTGTCAGCCTCTGGTCAAATAATGAATTCTGAATTAGTGAAACACAATTATTAATTTTTTTTCTCTACCATTAACAAGCTAATTATAATCTCAAGGTTTTGCTAAAAAGTTTAATGTATTTTTCTCCATTCGTAAAGGTGATTCTATTGATTGGAAGAAGTGCCTTCTGATTTGATGTTCTTTCCCATTATATAGAGAGAAGGGTTTCCTTGCAACCAACAACACATTATTTGAGAGATGGTTAGTAGTCATATAAGATATATATATAAGACACCCATGATCTTGAAGAAGAGAAAGCCATGTTTGGATTCTGCTTGCAATGGATTTGTATTAGTACCTAGTACAGTGCCTGGCATATTAAAGCAATACATTTATATTGACTAAATAATTGATGTTTAGCTTTTGGACCAGTAAAAAAAACACAATTCATTTTCCATCATGCTTGTACAAGCTAATCCTGCTTTCAATGTAGTCTTTATTTTCACTTCATTTTGTACTTCATTCTATTTTTATGTGAAAAACTCAAATATTTTTCAAATATGAGTTAGAAGGCAGCCCAATCTCAACAAGAGAGAGAAAGAGAAAGTAAAATTAGGTTTCAACTTTGGAAGGAAGGTCTTGGTTTATGTCTGTTCTCCTTTGTAGTAAGGCAGGGTTAACTTAATTATTTATGAGCCTTTCTTAATAAGCATCTAACCTCAATATTGGCTTTTCAATAATGACAGACACTATTACCATAAGAGTTACATATTCTTTAGGTTTACATCCTTCATTGTTTAAAGATTTTCTTAATTTTTGCATGTCTTTCCTAGTTCATATTTTCTATTCTGTCTTTGTCTTGTTTTATATCATTTCATTATATATATATTTGTAAATAATCATATTTCCTTTTGGTATGTTCATTTGACTGAACATGCCTTCTTCTTTTAACCTTTCCTCATTTTCCAAACCTTTCCTCAAATCTTTCTTATGAACTCTTCAATTTGTTCGTCTTTCCCAAATGTGTCACTGCTGTATATACATTTATGTGTATGTGTGATAATGAATGATGCCCTAAGGTATGTACTGTTTTATCTGAGCTTTCATTCTAGTGAATGTGATTATGTGTATTCACATATTTATTATTCCTTTTAATTTCCTGTATTTTTCCTTGATTTATTCTGAATTTTTTTCCTCTGAAACATTTACACTTAGGTTAACAAATTTACTTATGGAAATATTGATGAATAAATAAATGTGTGAAGTGAAGTGGATCCAAAGTTTATGTCATTTTTGCTCTTATGACCTTCTTAAAAGTAGGAAACATTAATTTTGGACAAAATACCTGTATGTGGACTTTTTCCTTTTTTTGAATTTATATGTTAATAACTGGTAGAATTAGACAATCCTTATTTAGCTCTTTATACCCATAAAGCAGTTCTCAGCACTTTTTAATAATTCATTGAATGTTTTGCTGCAGGGCTGCTGTGTTCTCAAAATTATATAAATCGTATGATTGAGAGGAGATGCAAGAATTTATAGTTTTTCTAAAGGAATTTTATATGCATATTGTGTAACACAAAGATGTCATGAAAATATAAGATCAACATTTTCACTGAGTATGTAGTTAACTCAAAGAAAGATAAAAAATTAAATATCTACTTACATTGTACTTTTTGCATTTATTTTGATTGCACACATCTGAGAATCAGCCAATTAAGCCAACCATGGTCTTTTCCCCGTGGGGGGCCCAGCACACAATGGCTGCAAACAGCAGCCTCCTCAGTAGTGTGTGCAGCCTGTTGCCTGTACAGGATGCCCTAAGGGACCTTGGATACAGCCCTTTCCAGTGGGCATTCATGACTGGCATGCTGTCCTCAATCTAGGCTCCAGGTAGGTATGTGCGATGCCTTTGGAAATCCCCAGGGCACAGTGGCCAGAGTCCACGTTGGCCAAGTCATAATGCCCATTGGCATCAAGCTGCAGAACAAGGAGCATGTGACTGAGGCCCTCTGCAAGGCCAAGTTCAAGTTCTCCGGCCACCAGAAGATGCACATCTCCAAGAAGTGGGGATTTACTAAGTTCAATGTGGATCAATTTGAAAACATGGTGGCAGAAGAGCGGCTCATCCCAGATACCTGTGGGGTCAAATACATCCCTAATTGTGGTCCCCTGGACAAATGACAGGCCCTGCACTCATGAGAGCCTTGGTGCTGTCCCCTCCTTACTCATGCCCACCAATGAATCCTACTTTCCTGTCAAAAAACAAAAACAAACAAACAAAAAACAGACAAACAAAAAACCCCAAGTCTCTTAGAACCTTAGGATCTTAGAGCTGAATAAAATTAGATGAAAATTAGCCCAAACTCTCAACAAATGACAATTCCTAACAGTGGTTTTGGTAGATAGAATAATGCTCCCTCCCCTGAAAAAATAAAATGTTCACTTCCTAATCTCCAGAACCTTTGAATATATTACCTTATGGGACAAAATGGACATTGCAGATGTGATTAAATTGAGGACCTTGAGATGGGTAGATTATCAGGTGGTCCCAATGTAATCACAAGAATCTTGATAAGAGAGAGGTAAGAAAGTCAGAAAAGACCGAGATAGAGGTGTGCATATTTGGGGGAAAGGGAGTGGTATGTGTGTGTGTGTGTGTGTGTGTGTGTGTGCGCGTGTGTGTGTGAGCTGGAGCGGGCAGAGAGAGAGAGAGAGAGAGAGATTTAAAAGTGCTACCCTACTGATACTGAAGATTGAAGAAGGACATAGCCTAGGGAATGTAAGGGGCCTCTAGAAACTGGAAAAGGCAAGGAAACAGATTCTCCTCTTAGAGTCTCCAGAAAGAATGCAGCCTTACCAACAGTGTCTGGTTAAGCCACTAAGGTTGTGGTAATTTGTTAGAGCAGCAATAGGAAACTAATACTATGGCCAAAAATTTGAACCCTTATAGAATCAGGGAAATTATCATTTTCTAAATTAGCCTTTTCCACCACTGAAAGTTTAAATGTTCAGGAAATTTAACTTGAGTTGAATTCTAACCTAGAGAGCTACCTGTTACTTCAGATGACAGCTCTCTATGTGGTCTCATTGACTTCACTCCTAAGGCGTGTGTCATTTCACAGTGTGGTCATTTTGTATGTGTTACGATCATTTTCTCAGTCTTCCAGTTAAAACCAAAATGAAGCAAAAATTTATTACCATGTTTCTGACTTTTAAGGGGTAAAAATCTATCATCATGCTATATATGTCAGATTTTTCTTTCTTCTTCATTTCCATCTCCACCAGGCTGGTACAAGCCTCTCCCTCAGGCTATGATGATTGCAATGGTCTCTGAACTCTGAATTCTGAACTCTTCTTCATGTCTCCAGTCTGAGGTCTTCTCAATTCAGCCTATATGCTGCTGCCAGTAAAATCTTCCTAAATAACTAATTTCAAGTCATTCCCTGGCTTAGGAGCCTGTTTTCCCCTATTGCTCATCAGTTATCAAGCTTTTATACCTAAATCTCAGGCTCCTTTATAATGTCCTTCAGCAGAGCTGGCTTCATGGGCCTGTGACCTGTGCTGCACTCAGGGCCATGTACGTAGAAAGGCCTGATTCTTGCTTAACACACTGCTATCACTATCCCAAAATTCTTAAAAATTTTTGAAGTCTCACCATTTTAATTATGTATTGGAAATCACGTATAGTATAGCAAATTATGTAGCTTGTTCTGTCCCTGGGTTTATCTACATTTTATTTTGTGATCTCATTCTTTCTCAGTATAGCCTTGTTTCTGGAAGGCAGATATTACTTTTGTCCCTTGAATTTACCATCTTTAGCCAACTCCTTTTTCTTAACAGTTGCTATTTCTTTTTCTTGGAATGCCCTTTCTCTTTCATTTCATGCTTCTAGGCCCAGCTCAGGCACTGTGATTGTGCCCAAGAATACTGCATTGTACATAGTCTGTGTTCCTTAAATATCATTTCTCCTTCTAGCTCCATGCCTTCTTCCTTTCCTCACTGGCAACTTTGTCAATGAAATCTTATCCACTTCTTCAGTTCTCACTAATACCTCTTCTCTGAATTTAATTTGCACTTTACTGTTTCATAATTACTCCGTGTACTGTAGCATTTTCTCCTGATCTGTGTCATAACTGTGTAAGAACAATAAACTTATCTTGCCCTATTGTGCATCTACCCTGGAATAAGGATAGTAGTGGATGTATACAAATAATATATATTTGATAATGCATTAATCATCTACAAACAGTTTTCCTGTCACTGAACACCCTAAGAATATGGGAAGCTGCTTAAAAACCTTTCTGCTTATATGAAGGTTAAGTTAGTTCCAAAAAGGTCACTTACACTGTTACTCCCAGGAAGTTAATATTATTTCCTAATTTTTCCCACATTAAAAAGACTAAATGGAGATATATATTTTTTTGAGCAAGTATCATTGAAGCACTTTAACTTGAAGCCATAATATCCTGGAATTTTCTTATAAGTGAATGTACTTTTGGAATATTAGGAATTACATCTATCTGATTGCTAAATATGACAAAGTAAATTATAAGTTTATATAAAAATTTATATATAGTATATGTACATATGTGTATGTACACACTGCATATCTGTACCTGTGGCAACAGAAAGTAGGGTTGGAGAGTTTTGGTTTTTTCTCCCACATTTCCTATAAATTCTAACAATACTTACCCTCATGGAGAGCACTGTATGTGTGAAGTGAAAGATTTTCATCTGTAATTCGACCTCTATTGTAGTTCATAATAGTGGAGGATCACTGGTTAAAGGGAGAATCAAACTTGAGAAGCTCGGCCTTGAACAGAACTTACCTTCTAAAAGAAGAAAGGCTGAAGGGTAACAAGATGGAGAACACTGAGGGATTTTCAATTATCTTTGGTGAATAGATTTTTCTTCTGATGCTAACCATTCCTATTGTAAAAGACCTGGCCATGTAAGTGAGGTAGAAGAAAAGGGCAGGCTAGGCCATTTGGAACATAGGAAATGAATATAAAGGGTCACAAAAGCTCAGGATGGCAAAACTAAAAAGAAAAAGTTGTTCTGATACTTAAAACACTTCTATGCTTTAAAGAACTTTCTAATGTTATTGTTTGAAAGAAGCATCAATAGTTTATACAAATATGTTCTCTTATGCGTTCAGTTTTTCTTATTTTGAAAGCATATAAATTGGTGTTAGAGTCAAGTTGGTAGATTTACTTGTGGTGAGCCTATGCACTTTCTGTGTGGTTTGGTCATCCTTTAATTTTTAACCCAACCATTAAAAATGGCCTTTTATTCATTGTCATATTGATTTAGGCAATAATCAACTGTTAAAGACTTCCTAGAAAAGTCATCATATCATTAAAAATCCAGCAGGCTACAAAGCTAGAAGTTTGTCCTGATATTCAGGCAGACTCATAATCTAAAGAAATGAGAATCAGGAACTGGGTCAAACAAGTGTTTAGTTTTTCAGGAGCCTAATTCTTTTAATATAGTTATTAAATTTTTAAAATAGGAAAGCTATTGAATTTGTATATTAATTTCATATCCAGACATTTTGGTAAATTATCTTATTGTATGTAGTGGAAGCAATCTCTGATTTTGGTTTGCAGCAATAACCCTAAAACTGTTCAAAGAGAAAGTCTTTCAGCATGGACATTTCATTCTCTGCTTTGAAATAATAACTTTTATATTTGAGATTCTTCTTCTCTCTCTTTGAGCTATCCAATGCCATCCCAAGTAACTCTCTGAGAGCACAATGTCAACATTCTTTATTCATTTAAAATTTTTTTATGGTAGTGCTCCCTGGTTACCTAGAATTTTACTCTTAGTTGGTACTTGGCCTAAATAAAGAATCACAAGCTTCATTATTATCTTTGACACTACATACCAAGGACTCTTAAATTTTTAACATCTCAATTCCTTTCAGCTACCTCAGCTTTTAAACCAACATCAAAAAACCTGCACATTTCCCTGAAGTTCTCGTTCTTAGACCCAGCTCCCTGACACCTCTTTACTGAAATAGGTGATTTGCCAATTAAAAAATATCAACTTAAATGAGTGTAACTACTACCATTACAGTGAAGACATAGAGCATTTGCATCATTCCATAAACTTTCCTCTTGCACCATTGCAGTCATTAACCTTTTCCTACTCCATGGCTTCTGACAAATGCTGATTTGCTTACTATCACAGTAGATTTGCCTTTTCTAAAAATGCATATGAAAGGTGTAGGGGATGAAAAATAATTTTCCCTCTGTTCTTCTGAGTTCTTAGCTGAGATTCCTGTTATAAAACACAGATTAAAAAGAGAAAAGCCAAAACTTAATAACATATATACCTTATATATGCATGAGAGATAACCAGGGAAAAAATGAGTAACTCAGAGAGGTGACTTTAGAATTCAGACTTAATTACCATTTTAACAGGGACATGCAAGGAGGAATGTAAGTCTCTTAGGGGAAAGTAAATAATTTTTAGGACAGATGAATGGGCCTTTAGAAGAATAGATGGAAGATATGGTAGTTAATCACAAAGTTTGTCTGAGTGTGATGTCAATGTCTAGACTCTCCTTTGATAAGAGTCAATCTTCTGTGGTTTAATGAAATTCCCAAGAAATGGATTTATTGACAGTCGAGTTCCTTTTGGAGGATCTGAATTTAGGCAGATAAGGGGAGGTCAAAGAAAGCCTCTTCCTGCATTTGCTGCTTTTCAAGTGCTTACAGCTCAAAATAAACAATATATTGACGTGGCATATTTTGAATGGCATGTCCTGAATTTCTACAGTCATTATTTTGGGATGGCATATTCTACTACCCTTCAAATGACTCACAGTAAGTATGCTTTTGTATCTGGATTCTTTCATTTAGCATAATTCTGTTAAGATCCATTCATGTGTTTGCATATATCAGCAGTCCTTTTATTTTAATTGCTGAGTAGTATTTCATTGTATGCATGTACCACAATTTTTTTATCTAATTTAATTCAGACTTGGGATTTTTCTAGTTTTTTGCTATTATGAATGAAGCTGTTAGGAACATTAGAGTAATAGTATTTTTGTGAGAATGTGCTTTTATTTCTCCTGGAGAAATATTTAAAAATTGAATCCTGGATTGTAAATTAATTAAATTAATATTTTTACCTATATAACATGATATTTTTACCTATACTAATTATCAAAGATTCTATATTATTTTGCACTCTCACCAACAATATATATGGGTTCCATTTGTTTGACATTTTTAAATACTTAGTATTTTTGGTCTTTAATTTTAGACATTCAACTATATACTAATGATATCTCATTGTGGTTTTAGTTTGCATTTCTTAATAATAAATGATATTGAAAAACATTCATGTGCTCATTAGTCACCTTTATATCTTCTTTAATGAAGTATCAGTTCAATGATTTGTTAGTCTGAATATTGAGTAACAAGTACTATTATTTCTTTTTCTTATCTTATTCCAGTGGCTAGGACACATTGTATAGAAGTGGGATGAAAAGAAATCTGCACCTTGTTTCTGATATTAGGAGGAAATTATCTGATATTTTACCATTAGTTACAATGTTAGGTTTAGGTTTTATATCGATACCCTTTATAACTTTGAAGGAGTCGAGTTGCCTTCTAATTTTGTATTATGTTGAATTTTGTCAAATGACTTTTTGCATCTAGTTAAATGATTTTATTAACTTTCTATTTTAGTCTTTTACTATAACGAATTAAATTGATAAATTTTCAAGTGTTAAATCAACTTTTCATTCTTGTTATAAATCCCACTTGTTAATCTACTTTATTTTTGTATATTACTGTACATGGTTTCAAATGTCTGCTTGTGGATTTTTGCATCTGCATTCATGAAGGATTTTGATCAGTAGTTTTACTTTTGAGTAATGTCTTTGATTCTGATAACAGAATAATATTGGTCTTCTACAATGGTTGGAAAATGTTCCTTCTTTTTTCTGGAAGAGATTGTGGGGATTCCTTATTATTTCTTCCCTTAAAGTTTTGTAGAATTCACCAGTAAAGACCTCTTGGTCTAAAGATATTTTTGTAGGAAAGTTAACTATAAACTCAATTTCCTAAATAGATGTAGAACTATTCTAGTTATCTACATCTTCTTGAATAAGCTTTAGTAGTTGGAGTCACTTAAGAAATTTGCCCATTTGTCTAACTTTTAAAATTTGTTGTTATAAAGTTTTTGACATTATTTTATTATCTTTTTACTATCTTTAGAATCTGTAGTGATGTCCCGTTGCCTTTTCCTGTTAGTGGTACAGTGTTTATTCTCTTTATGTTTGATTATCCTAGCAAGCAGTTGATTAGTTTCATTTACCTTTTCGAAGAACCAGTTTTTAGTTTCATTAATTTTCTCTGCGTTTTCTGTGTTCTATTTCTGTTGTTTGTTGTTGCCTTACTTCTACATGTTTTGGGGTTTAATTTGTTCTTGTTCTAATTTCTTTAGGTGGAAGCTTATATGGTATGTAACTTCAGGTATTCTAATTTTTATCTCTAGTAGTTTGTTTTTGGACTATTTATATATTCATTGCTTTCCTCATCATATCAATATTAATGATTTCCTCTAACTTTGTGAAAGCTACATGTAGTACTCTGGACTGGATCTTGCAACAGAAAGAGGACCTTAACAGAAAAACTGGTGAAATCCAAATAAAGTCTGAATAGTAGTTAATAGTAATGTAAAAATGTCAGTCTCTTAGTTTTTACAAATGTGCCATGGTAATGTAAAATGGTAAAAAAGGGGGAACTGAATGGGAGATAAAGAGAAAACTCTGCACTATGTTTGCAACTTCTCTGTAAATATAAAATTATTCAAAATAAAAAAAATTATATAAAAAAACTTTCATTGACTTCAATCTAGTTTTTTGTTGTTTGTTTTCACCCTGTTTCTCTACCCACACTCTCAGCAAAAAGTCTCAGTTGATGAGAAATGTCACTATTTCCCACCTTTCTCTTACATATACTCTGATATGGCTTCCTGCTCCCTAATTCATCAAAACTCTTCTTATCAAGATGGTCAATGACATCACAATGCTAATATAGAGGTGAGGTACCTGGTATAGAGAACAAGCTCAATAAAGAGATTTTTGGTGTACTAAATAACACTTACACAAGATATTAATTCTACTTAAACAATACTTGTAGTAGTAGACTATGTTATAGTAGTAAATAGGTCTCAACTCTATGGACTTAAGATAATAAAGACATATCTCACATAAAATTTGATATGGATCAGGTAACCCTTTACAACTTGAAGCTAGAGGATCTAGAAAAATAGTGTACCAATTGTTGTATCAGGGCTAAGGAGAGTTGCAGAATTGTGCTATATAGTTTTCAAGTCCAGGCCTGAAGTTCCTACATCACGTGTATCCATATTCCATTGGCCATTCTTGAATCATATATACACAATCTAACCTAAAGGAGGACTGGACAATGTAGTCATCTGTGTGCCCAGAAAGAGGAAACAATTTGATTAATATGTAATATTATCTCTGTCAAAATGTAAAATTTTCTGAGATAAAGTTGGAAAGCCAGCCATGCCTAGCTAATAACCAATTGTATGACTGATTAACTCATTGATAGTTGATCAACAAATTTAGCAGAAATTTACAATTTTCTTCCAATGTCCATTCCTTTCTTCTTCCACAGTAATAGAAAGCCAATTTTTTTAGTAACCACAAGGCTACTCTGAGAAAAGACTACATCATTAGCTTTCTTTGCAACCTTATGTGGTCCTATAGCACTAGGCTATAATGAGAAATGCTCTGTACATCAACTGAGAAGTGGCTTTAATGGAAGGTCATGTGTCTTTATTTCTTACTTACATTTGGCCATGATTTTTAAAATACGGCCAAGTCTTTAACAACTACACTGGACCATTAGATGACATTGGGAATGGAAGCCAAACATGGCAAAGGCATAAGAGATAAGAAGCCTTATTCCTTGACAGCATGCAGCACCTTTCCATCTCTAGTATTTTCTCCCTTGACTCTCTGAATATGGAAAACATAACTTCTATCTTACTAAGTCAAATTTAAATTTTTTTTCTTCAGTTACTTTCAGACAAACTTAATCATGAAAGATACAGCAAGCAATCAATTGATTAAAAAAGATTAACTATACCTACATATAGACTTATATGTTCTAACTTAGGATTTTCAGGTCTCTCATTCATTTACATTCATTGTCATTAAATTTTGCATCAGACCAGAGTGTGATCTCTGGGTTCAAATTGTCTGAATTAGATGATAGATTTACTACTAGCTAGAAGACTGGCAATGGGCAAGTTTTGTAGTGTTTTAAAGTTTATCTTGGGGACTTCCCTGGTGGCACAGTGGTTGAGAGTCTGCCTGCCGATGCAGGGGACATGGATTCGTGCCCCGTTCCGGGAAGATCCCACATGCCGTGGAGCTGCTAGGCCTGTGAGCCATGGCCGCTGAGCCTTCGCGTCCGGAGCCTGTGCTCCTCAACAGAAGAGGAAAAAAAAATTTTTTTTATCTTACATTTCTTTAAATAGTAGTATTTTAATCCACATAATAGGTTTTTACTTTTTTTTAAATAAATTTTTATTGGAGTATGGTCGCTTTATAATGTTGGGTTAGCCTCCACTGCACAACAAAATGAATCAGCCATACACATACAGATATCCTTTCCCTTTTGGATTTCCCACCCATTTAGGTTACCACAAGGCACTAGGTGAGTACCCTGTGCTATACAGCATGTTCCCATCAGTTGTCCATTTTATACATAGTATCAATAATGTATATGTGTCAATCCCAGTCCCCCAATTCCTGCCACCACCACCCCTTTGGTATCCATACATTTGTTCTCTACGTCTGTGTCTCTATGTCTGCTTTGCAACTAAGATCTTCTATACCAGGTGTCCCCAACCCCCAGGCCGTGGACTGGTTAGGAACCAGGCCGCACAGCAGGAGGTGAGCTGCAGTCCAGTGAGGGAAGCTTCATCTGCCACTCCCCATCACTCGCATTACCACCTGAACCATGCCCCCACCCCCGCCCAGTCCGTGGAAAAATTGTCTTCCACAAAACCAGTCCCTGGTGCCAAAAAGGTTGGGGACCACTGATCTATACCATTTTTCTAAATTCCACATATATGCGATATTATACGATATTTGCTTTTCTCTTTCTGACTTACTTCACTCTGTATGACACTTTCTAGGGCCATAATAGGCTTTTAGAAAGATTAAATAAGTCAATGCCTTTAAGATGCTAGCCAGACTTAACAGCACAGAGAAAGTGGTCCTAAAATGATATTTCTTTCACAACAAGTGAAGCAATGGCACTGCCTGTTTAAATTCCTTCATTGATTTAAACCAAGGTTATATTCAGATAATAATATATTAATATGGAAAAATTAACAGTCTTTTTTTGGCTTGGATAAATTTACTAATTTTATGAGGCCATCCAATGCTACTAAGTTAGTAGTATTTATGCTATTATCCTTAGAAATTTGAGTAATACATGGTGGTGCATTCCTTTATATCTCAAAATAAGAAAAGTATGCACAACATTGAAGATGACAAATCAAAAACAATTATGTTTAAAATTAGATTCGCAATAGAAAAATCTGATCCCTGGAAAAAACTTGTCCTGCTGCATGTGTGTGTGTGTGTGTGTGTGTGTGTGTGTGTGTGTGTGTGTGTATATGATATCATATATATCAGTTCTTCTCAAAGTGCAGTCCCTAGACCAGCAGCATAAACAACATCTGGGAACTTGTTAGAAATTCAAATTCTCTGGCACAACCCCAGACTTACTGAAAGAGACATCTGTGTTTTAAAAATCCTAATGATTTTAGTGCAGGCTAAAGTTTGAGAACCACGGATATCTATCTTTAGCTAAAATACTAAGGTTAACAAAAGATTTCAGTTTATACAGAGTCAAGCAATTGATCTTAATGAGCGAATTGATCATCTTAATGAGAATTCAGCTTGAGTTCCAGCAATATTGGTTTTCCTGCATGAATGTAACCCAGCTAAACAATTTATATTTTATTTATTTGTTTTCTGTTATGTCTTCCTTCATTATGTCCTAAATTTATTCAAAACTTTACGTGATAAATTCTTATGGATACTTTGGTAAAAACATGTTATAAATATCAAATGATTTAAATTACATGCAAACAAATAAATTAAAAAATGATATTACTCTAACCCTGATCAAGCTGCTTTGCTTTTCCACTGGCCTTAAGATACACCCTGCATGTAACAACTTGTTAAGATCATCCAAGAACAACTTCTTCATGACTTGATAAAAATTAAAGAGATAATAGAATAGTATAATAAAATACAACAGTGCACGTAAGTACAATATCTAAAAGGATAGTCTCTACTTGTTGAGTATCCTAGAATTTAGGTCTGAGGAAACCTCTCTGGTCATCAGCTGCCTAACAGGATGTAGCTCAAGCAAGGTCCCTTTTAATATATTCCCTTCAGTATATGCTAGAACATATATTATTTCAGAATATAAAATTTAACTTCCCATTCAGAATATTAGTTACAGAAAATATTTTCCTCGTGGATTTTCCCATTCTTTTTCAAGCACTCCATAGATCTATGGATTTAGTTTCAAAGTGTTTGGAAATTTTGATGGAAATCTTTAAAACTTGAATAAAGTAAAATGGGGCAAGCAATAATAATATGTGGCAAAATGTCACTAATATTAATGTAGTTTGACCAAAATCTTCAAGCATTAAGCATTTTGATATTCTCTGAAAAGTGCTTTTATTTTACTTAAAGCCTTAGAGCAAATTTATTAGTTTTCTCTATCACTATTGTATTTAACCTGCGCATCCTGGAATATTTCTCTCTGTGATTACCAAGGAGGTTGCAGGGTGGGAAATGGTGAAGATAAATTATACTTATCAGTCACTCCATGACTGGTGGTTTGTTCCAGACTTTATCCCCAAGGCACTGCTTCTTGAATGTAATTAAAGTAAACATCCTGTATCCATAAAGGCAAAGTATTTTACATCAGTTTTTAAATTCAGTTTAAGGAATAATATTAAACAACATTTAAAGTAAAAGTTTTAGTATGAGGCAAGTGTTTTAATATTTTGTTTTTAAAACCATGTGAGCTTAGGTATTTAATATAATAGATATATATATATTAAATATGGTAATATCAATTTTGCATAAAAAGCTAAATATGTGTATATCTATATATAGGCATATGCATTCTAAATCCAATCCAACTTTTGATATGGTTAAAGTTATTCAAGCTTTTTTAATATTCCAAATTGAATGTATTACCTATAGACCTCTATATCATGTAACAATACTCTTTTGTATGTTTGACAATCACTTTTCTAGCTCCTTTAATTATTGTTTTCTTACTGTACATCATAGAGGAGATGTGGAAACATGTTAAATAAACTTGTAAAGCACAAACCTGCAAAATATTCCTATTTATCACTGACTATGTGATAGCAAAATTATAAGCAGATATTTAATTAATATCTTATACTGCAGTATCCAAAGTTTGCCATGAAATCAACATAACATATGAGATGCAACCAGGTTACATAACACCGCATTGCTTTCCTTCTTGCATATGAATAAAACAAATCTGAATTATACAAAATCCAGTAAAAGTTTTCATTCTTTGTGAAGAAAGACTCCATATTCTTGGAACTGAGGGTATTACAGTGAAGAACTTAGATAAGGTCCTTACTCTCATAGTCTA
Source organism: Delphinapterus leucas (assembly GCF_059928025.1). Classification (NCBI taxonomy): domain Eukaryota; kingdom Metazoa; phylum Chordata; class Mammalia; order Artiodactyla; family Monodontidae; genus Delphinapterus; species Delphinapterus leucas. The sequence goes on along the minus strand of NC_143136.1, from coordinate 75,634,622 downwards.
CAGGTTCTAGTGTCAGGTGGGGATGAGGGGTGGGAGTGAACAATTGATTATTTAAATGGGATAGGTTGAAAATGATAAAGTGCTATGGAGAAAATAAAAGGATAATAAGTAGAGAATCAGTGGTTGGTGATGAGAACCTTAAAAAACTTTAGATGTTTTTCTCAAGGAAGGCTTTTCTGAGGCAGTGAGAAGTGATCCGAAACTTGAATAATGAGAAGTTAGCCACACCGATATTTTGTGGAAGAGTATTATAGATAGAAGAATAACAGATAAAAGTCTATGGAACAACAACAAAGTATCAATGGAAATAAGAGTAATTTAGATGAAAAGTAATTATTACGAGAAAGAGTACAGAGTTAGAGCAGTACCTCATATTCAGTATTGGGAACAATAGAAATTGAACTTTTATATAAATTGAAGTTAACCTGAGCTCACTTCTAGCCCTATCCATGACTTTGACAATTATTAGGATAGTGATGGCTTGAAGGGAAAACCAAGTCCCCTGACCAAGGAAAAGCTTCATGGAATGTTTTAACAGTATTTTTACAGCTATAGAACACCGCAGTCATGTAACACAAACATTTAATATCAAAACCCAAAAAAAGAAAAACTAAATCCAAATAATTAGTCCTGCAGCAGGAAGAAAGGGGATTCCTAAAAATATAAAAGAAAGAATTGAATTATGAAACAAAATGTTAAGAGTTTCATGTTTGGGTCATTATGGAATTAGATATAAAAGCAAACAAATAAGCAAACAGAGAGATGTTAAGGAAAATAATTCCTCAAAAGTTGGAAATGAGTACCAAGGTTGACTACAAGTAACATTAGCACCTGAGACTTCATAGAAATTCCAGGGAATCCACTGAACATCTCAGAAAATGTGAAATGAAGTTTAAGATTATTTACTATGAAGGAGGAGTTAACGTTTATTCCTTGTTAACGTTATACTTAATACAATGTAATCTGACTAATTTTGCCAAATGTCCATTGTGTCTACTCATGTCAAATATCAATACTTGTGGATTGGTATTTTTAGGAAAGCAATTAGTAAAATTCATAATTAAATACAAATAATGATATTACCTCAATAGTTGCTGAAAACATATTGTAAGATTCAACATTCATTCCTGATAAAATTTTTGAGATAGAATGTTACTTAATACAACAAATGTATTTATCTCAAACTAACAGCCAATCTCATGCTTGACAGTGAACTTTTGCATAGATTGTCATGTCATAAGAAGTCAAGGGGGCTCTTTCACGGAACTATTTTTAAACCTCATTTTAAACTGATGTTAACCGCATTTGTTTGTTTGTTTTTGTTTTTAAAAAGAATTGCTTACTTACTAAACCTGGGGCAGATTAGATACACAACCAGTTTTAAATTTACATCTTTTAAATCAATTTTGAAGTGTTTTCACACACACATGCACACAAGTTGGCATGCAACAGTTGTTCTAAGGTAAAACACAGTCACCTTAAACTGTTGCAAGTATTTTCACCCAAGGTTGAAAAATTGTTTATCCTGAACATGAAAACCTGTAACAAATTTAACTTAATTATATAAAACTCTTTACTAGTAGTTTTCCCCTTGCAAAGATCCAAAATAAAAAAATGTACAAGTAAGTAATATACATCAGTCACAATGTAATCCTGGATCATCCCCACACCAAAAGAAAGACCGAGGAAAAACAAAAACAAACACACTAGTACTGACAGTAATGTTCAGTGAGCTAATTAAACAGTGGCCAAAATGCCACTGATCAAAAATAAAATAATGGCTGTATATCACTGCAAAGAAACCCAAGAGGCTTTTAACCCTTTGGCATCAGAAATCCAGATTTTTCCAGTTATGTGAATGCATACCTCCCACGTGCCAAGAGTAGAGAAAGTGGATGTGCCAGCATAGAAAGAAAAAGAACTACTGTTCACTGCAACACCCAGAGAATTGGCTTTAATAGAGACTTCTTACAAGGTTAGGCAGGAACCAAAAAATGGTTCTTAGCTGCTTGTGTCAACAATTTTAAGTGGAGGTGACTGAGTTCTAAGGTTCAAAGTAAAACTTTAAAGGGGAAAAAGGTTGTTGGTTTAAGTCTTATCTTTAAAGCAAAAACAAGATAGACAAAGTACAAAAGTACCAACCAGGTAGCATCCTCTAGTCACAGGGCTCTGCCATTAGGCTGGATAGAAAATGTCAAGATTCAGATGGTTGTTTCTGATAAGGACTCAACAAAATGAATCTTTAATGACTTGAACTGCAGGATGAGGGATCCCAAGAATGCAGTCATTTTTAGTAAAGTACTGTCAATAAAGTACTCTCCTGAACAAGCTGCATTTTATTATGAAAGCAAAAGGAAAGAATATATAAAAAGGACTATACATCTGTATTCCACTTACAGTGTTTGAGTTCTGGAAGGACCTGTATAATGGAGGAAGAATTCAAATATGAAATCATGCCAATCAAAATGTCAAATATTCACTATAACTTTCCTAAAAAAGTGTTTTCCCCCAATATCTATTAATCACAAAGAAACAGAAGCTGTGAATGTACAGTTTAGAAAATAAAAATGTTGAAATTAATGACATTATTATGACCAAGACACTTGGTAAACAGTGAATTATGAGTTTGGGATTATCAGCAAAAGGCTTTTTAAGCAACCCTCCGGACTTCAAAAAATCTCTTCAGGTAATAGATCTGTCCCAATGTCATGGCAACTAGAACAAGAGCTTCAAAGAAGGACCAAAGGACCACTCTGCTGTTTGTGTTGTCATTGATTGCCCTGTGTATTCTCTCCCGAACTTCCATGTATTCCTGTTCATGCTTTACAGCTGTCATCGCCACTGTGAGCTCATTAATCATTTCTTCTAGCTTGTTCTGGTGAGATTCTGTTTCCATGTCTTGTCCTTTGGGGGCCTCCCCAATATCAATGGTGAACATCACTATCTTTGGAGTCATGGTGGACATCCCACTGCTAAAACAAAACTGAAATGTTCCATCCATGTGAGCAGCAAAGGTGTATTTCCCACTGGACTCCTGGTCTCCTTTATAAATTCATTTATTATCAGGCCCTGCAATCTCCACGTCGATGTCCAGGAAACCGCCCTTGGCCACCTCGAAGATGAGGCCCATCTTGGTGCCCGGGGTGACCCACTCGAAGAAGCACTCCTCAGCATGCGCGTCAATGCTGACGAAGTAGCCCGAGACCGTGGCCCGGAGGGTGGCCCGGAGCACCAGCAGCTCAGCGAGCGTCGCCATGTGGGGCTGGGGCGGAAGCCAGGACCGGGACTGCGGCCTCCAGAGCCGCCGTCGCCGTTGCCTCAGCTCAACCGCATTTATTTGAAAAAAAATTAACAAAAAGATATAATAGGAAAAAGGAAGCAAACTACCATTATTTGTAGATAATATGCTTATATTCCTAGAAAACCAAAAAGAATCATCTGACAATGGCTAAAAATGAGACGAGTCAAGCAGAGTAGCCAGCTTATAGATGATGTATGAAATCGGTAACTTTGTTATATATCAACAATAAACCACTAAGTATATGTAAAAGTTGATATTCTTAATAGCAATGCAGAAAACCACCTAGGGACAAAATTTCCAATAAATTCATGGAAACCATACAATACAAGAACAATAAAGATACAAAATTCTACTAAGAAAAAAAAAGTAGACTCTGTGGAGCGCCATATCTGTTCTAGATTGGGAAGACTCAAGACTACAGTTATGCCATTTCAACTATAAATTAGCCAGTAACTACGTTGATTCTAATGCAAATATCCAGCATGCTTTAAAAGAATAGACAAATTGATTCTAAAATTTGTTTATCTGTGGATATAACCAGGGCATTTTTGAAGAGAAATATGTATTAGCAATTGGAGATGAGGCAATTTTGGAGGAGGATTGACCTGTCAGAGTGAAACTGAATTATAATACTACAATAATCAAAACAAAGTTATTCTAGCAACTGTTAGGTGGTAAACAAGGCAATCAATTACAAAAATACTGAAGCATATTTAACTATTTATAGGAATTTATTTTACAAAAAAGGTCTAATTTCAAAGTCCACAAGTATTGATATTTGACATAAGTAAACACAATGGACATTTGGTAAAATCAGTCAAATCACATTGTATTAAGTATAACTGTGTCAGGATAGAAAGTAATAGTATGTGTTTTGACATGGAAAAATCATCTGTGAAAACATAAAATATAAAATTTGGTAGGTTTTGGGAAAAGTATTTTCTATTTTAATTTAATTTTTCTTTGGCCTTTTTATTGTCGTTTTTGGCAGCATTCTTACACTGTACAACTATAAACAACAAAAATGGAATTACCTGAACAGCTAGTCATTTATATCCATGATTATCACTTACAAGTCTTCTCATGTTATTTCAATCTCTATATTCTAACTAGGTGAAAATCATGCAAACTATTTCAAAATGACTTGATCTGAGAGTTCTCCTGTCCTCTTACCCTGACTGCTAGTGGTTGTCTATTTCAAATATGGAAAAAAATTGGAAGTTCATAATTTTAACTTCTTAGCAACCTTCTTATATCTGGGAAATGTATATATCATAGTTAAGATTAATTCTCTGTGTCATCCACCCTGTCTTTCACTAGTAATGACATTCTTTTAAGGAAACTTGATTATACAATTTCCCTTCCATATTGATTTCCATCAACAATCTGTTAGAATGGTGAATGAAAGAACTGAAAATACTTTGTAAATTATTAAATGGGTTGTGCACATTGCACCAAAAACTTAACTATATATAAGGAAGCATGCACATTCATTTCAAAGAAAGTCAAATTTGAATTAATGATTATAGAAGAAATGCTAAATGACTGAATAAAATAAAATTCTCCTTGAATGGTAAGTAAAAGCTATGTGCAAACATGGATTGAAATGTAGTATAGTTTTTTCAACAAAGAAATATGATACATTTAAGACTTCCTTATTGCCATTGAAAAAAATGCTAGAAAGGGGAAAAAATGCTTTATCCGGAAAAGTCTGGGGTTATAATGAAATCTTATTAGGTTAATATTTCAAAATTAATGTTATACAAACTTTCAATTTGGATTTCTTTGATGTCAAATTTTTACTAACATATCTTTGTTTCATCTTTTATTTTGAATCATACTCGTTTGTCTACTAGAAACAATACTTGTTATAAGATATTTAAATATCTTTATATACATATAATAAGATATATGGAATATATGTATTTGAATATATTTGTGCATATATGTATATAATCTTTTGCCTCTGTGATCCCATTAATCATTTAGGTAATTTTTCTTTCCAAACCACATCGTTTTGTCATTACATGGACATAGCAGCAAATATAAATACACTCACACACATACACACACACACACAGATAAAGGTAATCCTACAAAAATCATGAAATTAGTGCTGATTCTCAAGATTTAACCCACTATAAAAAAAATACTTTACTACAAAGAAGACAGGATCAGTTCTTAAATCCACTTGTAAAATGATGATACTTTCTCCATACCTGAGAAATATTTTTCCTGAATGAATTAGAGACAAATGTGGTGACTTAAAACTGATCCCTATACAACAAAGATGATAAAGGAGTTAACTACAGGCCAGACATCTTAATCTGTAAGAGGTCTCTAGGGGTCAAGAAATCACATTCATTTTGCAGGATTATTTCAGGTGGCACAATTTCTTAATTACTGTTAGATGTCTCAGAATAGAGACCTAAATCCATCTAAAACTCCTGCTGCAACGATGACAATTCTGCTGAGGTTATCTCTGCATCTGCTGTGTGACCATGTTCCACATTTACCTTTAAATTTAAGCAAATTATGAAAAGCAACCCTGCTAAAGCTGTCATCATTGAATATCATCATCATCACGTAACTGTTTGGACTTAAGAAAAAAGTTCAAACTGTAAAGGATTTTGGAAGCAGATGGTTGAACAAGAGAATCTGGAAGGACTTTCCAGGTTTCTCATCTTCAAATGTCATGCCATGGCTCTAATGTCAATTGTGCTAACATGACAGAGAATGAAATCTAGGCTCAGAAAAGAGCACCTGCTAGTCTAAGGTCACTGAGGTAGTGGCAGAGTTGAGGCTTGCACCCAATTTACAGTGGCTCCAAATTTCACTGCTCCTTCCTGTGTGAATGACTTCTTGCATATCACAATCTGTTCTTACAACATATAATTTATGGTTTTATGACTCCTGTTGACAGCCTGTGAAGGTTTAAACTCATCAGGCACTTGTCTTTTTGACTTTCCCTCTAGACACAAACTAAGAGTTGGGTCAAACTAGCATCTCAAACAGCTAATCATGCAACATGAGAAGGCTGCCGAGGAGTCAGAAAGTTCCCCCCACCTCTCAATCTTTCCAGGGGTGTAGAATAGCACGGTTTCAAATTCCACATAGAAGATGACCAGGGCATTAACGTTGCTCTGCCAAGTTGATAAATTTAGCAAGACTCTAGAGGTGCAGAAAACTTGCCCAAGAAGACTTATAATTCTTAGAAAAGATTTGGCAATGGTGGTGTTTTATAGAAAAAGTTTAGAGGTATAACATGGTAACTTCTAACTTGGTGTGTTACTGCCAAAAAATCATCATAAAACACAATCAGACATCTAGAGTTTTGTAAAACCATTAATAACTCAGTCATTTCATTTGGGTTGGAATATTTATTTAAATATTAAAACATGTAATATTAGCAAAATGGGGTTCACAAGAAATGGCAAAAGAGTAATATTTGTTGAATGATATGAAGGTATTTGTTTCAGACACTTATTTGAAAATGCTCGTTTCACCCTCAAATGGTATTTTTAAAAAGTTTAAACTTGGCCCGTAACAGCAGTTCAGAAAGAACCGAAAGAAGTTTTGAGAAGCAAGAAGTTGCATCGGCCATATCTGCAGAGCAATGGAAGAAATTTTTATTCCCTAAACTTTCTGCATAGCCGAGATCTGCATAGTGGTTAACTCAAACAGATGTGTGGAGTTTCCTTAATGTAGTTGACTAAGAATTTGCTTTGAACCATTATATAGGAAATTTGATTCCTCTAGTCATTAACAAACATTTGTATCTTTTCTAGCCTGCCACTTTGAATGTGAGAAAATTCCCAGAAGTTATCCAATGACTGATGGTTTTCAAGTACCATATATTCATAAGGAGAATTTTTTTTCCCTTGTAGAATTATTTACAGACAGATTGTATGTGTAATTACCTATAGATTGACCAAAGTTTGCACATATTGACTGGTTTATGGATATTTAAAAACTTCTCTTTCTTATATTTTTGATTTAAACCACACTGAAGAAATGCTAATTTATAGATTTTTCTTAGATAATGGGGATATGGTGTTCGCTTTCAAGGAATTCAGTGGACAATTAGGCTTGTTATTAAATACTGGCTCTCATTTTGATAGGTAACCTTAAAAAAATAAAGACAAGTAGATTGGAGACAAAGCAGTATGATCAAATTAAGCTGCAAAATTCCGTGCAAGCTTCTCAGAGGAGAAGATGTTTGAATTGAGACTTCAGGCATGAGTGGAGTAGAAGAAATCATAATTCAGAGACATGTGGTACTGTAATTTTAATTTGGTATTTTATAGTTTATTTTTACTTTATTTCTATTACCCAAATATTAAATGTTCTTTGTAGAATAGCTAAATAATACACATATGGGGGAAAAAAGGCTCCATTAATCCTACGAATTGGAAGCAAACATTCTAACATTCCAATGTGTATCTTTCCAGATTTTTTATGCATATATCAATTTATATGTAGAAAAAAATAAAGTAATTCTTGCAAATGAAATGAAATTATGCATTTCGTATTGTGGTTGTTTTCAAATGAAATATATTATGGATTTATCTGGCAATACTTATAAGCTCTGTGTATATTAGATTGAATAGTTTTTCAATGCATACTTTCTAAAACTAATCATATTTTGTTAGATATTTTGGTCACTTCTAAATATTCAATATTATGAGCAATGCCCCAATAAATTTCCATATTCCTTTTAAAGTATATAATTAATTATATTTTTAGTATATATTCCTAAAAGTATCAAAAATATATACTCAGAATAAAGGCATTTTATATATCTTGCCCTAAGAAAATCTTACCAATTTATAGACAAGTGTGAAATTTTTTAGAAGTTAGGGAGAGGGTGATCTTTTAATTACACACATCAAAACTAGGCATCATAGCTTATTGGTATGTTTTCTTATGCAAAAGTAATTTTTCAACTTTCTTAAGCAAATACTGTCAAATTTCATTTTTAAAAGGGATACCTGGTTGGAAACTAGAACAGTGATTTCACAAGCAAAATGTTCTTTAAAAATCTGCACTATTCACAGTTGTTTATGCCCAGTTAACCAATGCTGAACATTTAATTACAAAAGCTTTGGTACTCTATATTTAAAGGTTTGTAAAACTTCTTGATGTAGCTCATGTAAAAAAAGGAATTGTCAGATATTTAGAATTTTGAGGAGAAATCATTGTAAGATTAAGCACATTGACATGAGATGCTAAGAAATGATAAACGTTAACTCAATACTTCTGTTCTAATAATAGGCCAGGGGTATTAGTTACTTAACAACATTTTTTCACACTGCATTTGCCTCCACATTCCTGTCCATTCCTCATGCTGGGCATACCAATTGGGAAAGCAAGCTACATTTGCTTTGAAAGCATTCTTCTATTTGTTCTTTCCTTCCTTCCATCCTTTCTCCCTCTTTGCCTCCTGCCTTATATTTTCTTTTAATTAATTAATTCATACTATGTTTTAAGTACAGAAAAAAATTAAAATAGCCTATAATCTCACCAGCCAGATAATCTCAGTGATTAATTTTATTTATTTATTTTTTATTATTATTATTACTATTTTTGCGATACACGGGCCTCTCACTGTTGTGGCCTCTCCCGTTGCGGAGCACAGGCTCCGGACGCGCAGGCTCAGCGGCCATGGCTCACGGGCCCAGCCGCTCCGAGGCATGTGGGATCTTCCCGGACCGGGGCACGAACCCGTCTCCCCTGCATCGGCAGGCGGACCCCCAACCACTGCGCCACCAGAGAAGCCCTCAGTGATTAATTTTAAATAAAATGAACAGTCTGCCAAGAAGGTCAAACAGCACACAACAGTACCAAATGAGAAGCAAATATGTCTTCTTTCCATTTTCCAGACTCTATTTTTTGTTTTCAAAGTTATTCATCATCAATTTTTTTCTTTTACACCTTTCCAGAAAAATAATATGCATGTACTAGCATATATGTAAAAATAATCTCTCTATTCCTATGTTTATCTATAGGTGGACATGCATATCCTTTTTTTAAAAAATAGAATAAATCATACAATGTGCACTGTTCTAAGATCTAGTTCTAGAGAACGTTGCATAACACAGATAGATATACACGTGCTTTTTACTAATGCCAAATTATTCTGTTGTACAAATATATACCATAGTTTGACTGTATCAAGGGATATTGGGGATGAATTCTGTATACCCAACACCCTGCTGAGAACAACTTTACTTGAGAAAATAAGGACGCAATTTAGGGCAACAAATGACAAATAAAAAATAAAAATTATGAGCTCTTTAAGAGTAAGTTTATTTTGTTCAGGATGGGAATTCCAAACCATTATCTTGAGTTTCTCATTACTGTGTTTTTGCCTCAGATTCCAGTGAATAATTTTCTTAAGTAAAACTTAGATCTCTAAATGATCCTGTAAAAGTATGTCTTCAATGAGTCTTCAAATGTCTTTGACTTAGACAAAACATAATTGATATTATGTAATTTTTGGATCTCACAAGGCATAAAAGGATTCACTTTTTGGTCTTAATCAGTATTATCTCCAAATCAAGAAAGCTAACTCCTCTCAGCATGAATGTCTTAGAAAATAGGCTAATTGATAGACTTGAAAGTATGCTCTAAAGCAGATATTTTAACCATTTGGAAGTGGCATGTTAGATTTTGTTTTAGTACAGTTGCCTAGGTAAGGTTTTTACCTCACTCTCCTATGTTACAAGATTGAAATTTAGATGCAGTCTAGATCATGGATAGTGCAGCTGTATCTTTTATAGCACCAGAAGCACCCTATGCTTTGTGTTTTTAAAGACCAATTCTATTTGCTGTTTCTTGGCATTAAGAAATACAGTAAAACAGCATCCCCAATCACGTTACTTGTTCTGCTATGAATTCTGTTTGCTATGCTGCTATTGCATTCAATATGTGCATTTACATTTAAGTTAACATCTAGAGTTGGATAAAATGATTTGGAACATTTTACATTTAGTGCTAAAGAGAAGACATTTGATATTTATTCGCACTTTGCTCACCACCAGTGATTTCCAGATCTAAAATCACATTACATTCTGTTTCACATATAGTGGCATTTCCTAAGTGTCCTGTCATCATACTTTACTATTATTAAACCAATAACACTGGGTTATAATCTCACCAGAAGTCCAGAAGGAAGACTCTAAAAGAAAAAAAAAGAAGGCTGAAGTGCTTAAAATATAGATGTAAATTAAATTATTACAGACATTTTTGTATAATTCTTCCATAATATTTAAAAATTTAGAAATAACAATATGGTCCTTAATGTATGCTCAGCTAGGGTCAATGTCTTGACAGAAATGTCACCAACATATTAAATAAAATTCCATTTCTTTGTATAACTACTATATATGTTCTCAAGGTCCTTGTCGCAGAGCAAAGTTGAATAAGACACATTTACTGCACGTCTGTAGAACTGATAAAAGGATCTGGACATATTTTAAGTGTTCAAATCTCTTTAAGAAGGTTACAGGTATACTGAGACAATAAATTCATGATCCTAAGACTCACTGTGAAAAATATCACTTGGAGAAAAAATACTGCCCTTAAGGATGTATACAAAATCAAATAAGAGGAAGGAAAAATGATAAACAAATAACAAACAAAAAGCAGCTTTTCTATCTTAATAGTAAAAGTCAGCTAGAGAGAATGTAATAATTAGCCATAGTACTTACCAGCTACACATTAGAATTTTCCAAGTATTAAATCTGCATATTCTATGTAATTACTTACTTTAGAACCCTCTATATCTTCATAGTGCTCTATGTTTTAATTAGAGGTCTAGTTAATTTTAATAATGCTCAAGAAAATTCCTATCTTCTCGTTTTAAATGTATTTACTTTGTATTTCTTTGTCTTTTATCTCTCTTCTCTCCACCTCATAAACATCTAATCTTTTGACAAAAGCCCTTAGATATATATCCACCGACATATAATATGTAGTGCTTCTTTGTTTTTTACATTTACATAAATTTCACTCTGTTTCTAATTTCATGCATGCACACTCTCTTCGGAGGACGTACTCATATATTGTTTTATGTTCTTTTGGTCCATTGCTCTATTTGTCACAGATTTTTCATAGTATACTTAAGGTGTACATTTCTCTAGTGATGAATATCTGAGTTGCTTATAACTCCCTACTAACACAGACAATGCTTTGATGAGTGTCCTTGTTCATATTTCCTTATGAACACATGTTGGTATCTCTCTGGGATATGTATCTAGAGGTGCGGACCAGGAGCTGCATGATCAACATATAGTTAATTTCATTAACTAGAACCAGATTTCATTCCAAAATAACTGTATCTATTTGTTCCAGGGACACATGTCTCATTGCTTTGTGGTATCAAGTTTATCATATATTAAATACCAAAATATATACATTGATCTCTTTTTGAGCTCTTTATTCTGCTTGAGTTGCCCAGTGTACCCATACTGTGGGTATGGGTATGGGTACCCATACTGTGGATCTTTATCTTCATAATCCATATAAATATATACAATTTTGACCATGATTTTATGAGATATAATATCTTTATAAATTTATTTTGAGATATAATATCTTTAGTATATTGTCCTTTCTATAAGCATGGTAAATATCTTTACTTATTCACTTATTTCCTTTAATAGAATTAATTTTTTTTGTCATAACATATTTATACTCCTAGAAAAACATGATATTTTATTTCTCACATTTTCTAATTGGTTTTTCTAGTACAGAGGAAAGCTATTAAATTATTTTTATTAGTTCTGTAAGTTTTTCTATTGTTTCTTTTGGTTTTCTACAATAGTAATTACATGATCTACAAAAAAAATGAGATTTCTATTTCTTTACTTCTAATTCCTGTACCTTTTACTCCCTTTTCTTACTTCTAGTGTTTTCGAAGACCACCAATACTAAATTGTGGCAGTGATTTTAGGCTTCTTTGTCTTGTTTCTTATCTAAATAGAAATACATCTAATTTTTTAAAATAAATATTGGTATCAATATTCTCCACATACTTATTAAAAATATTATTTTTCAAATTCTTTCTGCTTGGAGAACTTACTTTCATTTTATTTGCAGTACAGATGTTCTCTTAATAAGTTCTCTGAAGTTTTGTTTGTTTAATTTCTTAAATATCTTTTTCCTTTTCAAAAGATACTTTACTGGGTTTTGAATTCTGTGTTATGTTTTCTTTCACTACTTTAAAGATGACTTTTAATTATCTTCTGTATTACATAGTATCTGAGGAGAACTCTATTTCACATCTTATTTTGTTTTTGTCCATGCAATGTGTCTATTTTCCTTTAATTTACTTCACAATTTTCTTTATTTTTGTTTTCAGTAGTTTGTATGTTTTATGTGTGTGTTATGGTATTTATCCTGTTTGGAGTTCTCTGAGCTTATAGATATTAGGTTTAATATGTTTCGTTATTTTTTGAAAATCCTCAGCCATTCCCTTTACAAATATTTTTTCTCCTCCATTTTCTTTTTCCTTCTTCTCAGACTCAAATTATACATAAGCCATTTGATATTGTTCCACAGATCTTGGATGCTCTGTCCTAATTTTTGTTTTCATTTGTTTATTTGCTTATTTATTTATTTATACTTATTCCCCTTTGTATTCCAGTTTGGATAATGTTTTTCAATCTATCTTCAAGTTCACTGACTCTTTCTTCAACTCGGTTGAATATGTGGATAACTTTGACTAAAGCAATCTTAATCTGTTACAGTGTCCTTTACTTCCAGTATTTCCATTTAATCTTTTCTTTCATATTTCCGTTCAACTTTTGTTATAGTTTCCAATTGTCTGCCAAAATCTTCCAAGAGGATTTTGACAGAGTAATCATAGTATTTTAAATTATCTGTCTCATAGTTGCAACATACACATCCTTTACTAATCTTTTTCTGTTGATTGTTTTGTCTTTGACAGTGTATTTCTTGCTTTTATTTATTTCATAATTTTTGCTTGATTGTTGCATGTAATGTGTAGAACTTTAGAGCCTGAGGTGAATGTTATTTAGACCCCAGAACATACAATCTTCTTCTCCTAAGCCATTAGTTCAAATATAGAAGACCAAATCCTTTCTTCGCTTACAGACATATTTTAGCTCCTAATCTGACCATCTTTAATTCTGCCTAGTTATTTCAGAGTAAACTATAATTGATTAGATACAAGCTTTCTTGGTTACAATCACACACTAGTGCATCCCTAAACTTACTGCCTTGTCACAATTAGTTAGATGACTCAGCATTTTTGTCACCTAAAGCAGGAGTGAAATGTGTAGTTTAGAAATTATTTTCCAAATTCATGCCTTAAGAAGAACTGTAACCATTTTGTTTTAGCAATAGTGTGTATCATCTCTATCATCAGCCCACATTATTAAAGATACCATGACTGTGGGATGTATTAATAGCAGCATCACATGTAATAACCAGATTCTCTGAGCTTCCTGGATCTGTGGTTTGGTGTCTGATATAAGTCTGGGGAAATTCTCAGTCATTACTGCTTCAAATATTACTTCTGTTCCTTTCTCTCTTTTTTTTCCTTCTGATATTTCCATTATGCATATGTTATACCTTTTGTAGTTGTCCCACAATTCTTGGATATTCTGTTCTATTTTTTCCAGTCTTTCTTAAAATGTCCATCTGTTTGTTTATACTATCCATCTGTTCTTATATGTTATCTACTTTTTCCATTAAAACCCTTGCCATATTAAGTTTTTTTAACTCTTGGTCTAATTCCAACATCCCTGCCATGTCTGTGTTTGGCTCTTATGCTTGTTCAGTCTTTTCAAACTGTGCTTTTTACCTTTAATATGCCTTACAATTTTTTGTTGAAAGATAGACATCATGTACTGGGTAAAAGGAACTGCAATACATAAGCCTTTGGTAATGTAGTGGTAAGGTGTTGGGGGAAGGGAAGCATTCTATAATCCTATGATTAGGTTAGGTTTCAACCTTTTGGTGAGCCTGTGCCCCTGAACAGTGAGCTTCACCAGTGCATCTCAGTTTTTGTTGTTGTTGTTGTTTTTTGTCCTCTGCCTCTCCACCTCTGTTAGGTCAGATCAGCATTATTAGAGGGGTCTAGAGTTAGAGTTTGGTATTTCCCTTCCCCCAGATGAGTTAGGTTATGATAAAATCTCTGCAGGTTAGGCTTTAGTAAAATAGTTTCTTCTGAGAACAGGACTTGTTAAGAAGAACAGAATACTCTGGCATATTTCAAAATACTTTCCCCCCCCTCCTGCTGGAAACTCAAGGGGATTTTTCCTCAGTATTTGCTGTAAGAAAATGGTACCACTCCTGCAGGTAAAACTCATAGAAGTATGAGGGAGTCCCTATGACTGGGTCCCCCTGGAGATCCAAATCGACTCACAGATTCAGAGGAGAAACTAGTGGTTGTCTCGGAGGTGTGTGGGTAGAATGGATGAAATAAGTGAAGGGGATTAAGAGATACAAATACAAATAAGTCACAGGATGTAATGTACAGCACAGGGAATATAGTCTGTAATATTATAATAACTTTGTGTGGTGTGTAACCTATATCAAATCACTATGTTGTGTGCCTGAAGCTAATATAATATTGTAAGTCAACTATACTTCCAATACAAAAAAAAAAAAAAAAGAGTTGTTGATTCTTTTAGTTTTATCAGCTTTTTCCTTGTTGTTAAGAGGCAGTGGTGATTTCTAAACTCCTTACATGCTGGATCAGGAGTGTGAAATCTGACAAAAGGAAATTCATCCTTGAATAACTAGGTTGAATGAACATTGTTAATTGCATAGTTTAGATAATGTCTGACCTTCAGGAGGTAGTGAGACTAGATGGATTTCTGAATGTAATTCCAAAAGGTAACTAACAAGTTTTAAAGGAAACATTGCATAAAAGAATTTTAAGTTGTAAATATTCTTACTATTGGGCAGGTATAACCAAAATTCGAATACAATGTGTCTGGTGTTCTAGAAGGATTCTCCAGGAAAGCTTTGAAATGCATACCTATACATATTTTTTAAGAATTACAAAGATAATATCACAAGGACAGATGATTATATCTCATACTACCAACACTAGTAAAATCGTTCTAATGTCTTCTTAAAATTCTATCATAACTTTGAAGCTTGATAGCTATGCTTTGAGGACAAATCATTTGTGTCAAATTGTGTCTTTAGAGTAAAAGCAAAACTCTGTGGATGACTAAAAAATATTTTCAAGAAAAAAATACTACAAAATAATGAATCAAATAGCACCGTCACTGTTGTTAGTAAATAGAGATACTTAGCAGAAATAGTGGGGTTAGAATTGTATCTGCCATAAACAATAGAGAAATGGGGGCGACTTTTTGAGGATAAAATTTAACTCTAAGGAAGAATTATTAAAATCCTATCACTGGAAATTAAAGTATCTGAAATAAAATATTTATTGAAAAGGCTTAACAGCAGATTAAACACAAATTATCTAAATTGAAGTCAAAGAAAAAAAAAGTCAGAGCACCAGAGAGATATTTAGGGAATAAATGTACTTGGGATCAAAGGGAGAGGAGAGAGAGAATGCAACAGAAAGAATATTTTGAAGATGTCTGAGAACTTGCTAAAATTGCTGCAGGATCTCTATTCTATAAAAAAAATGTGTGCCAATAAAACTCAAAAAAATTGTTTTTTATTTCATTTAGTTAAAAAAATTATATAGAGTTATCTTTGCCTATCTCAGTCATGTAAAAAAATTGGCTATTTTCATCAGCCTAATATTATTTCTTCAGTCAAACAGAAAAACCAGCAGAAGTAAATAAAAGCTAGATTTAGATAATTCAATTCATTCATAAACAAACAAATAAATAATCACAACAAACAAAAATCAAGAGGCCTGGAATATATTTCTCTATATCGTCTTGTTCCATTTGGGTTGCTCTAACAAAATACCAGAGATTGGATGGCTTGTAAACTGCAGACATTTATTTCTCACCGTTCTAGAGGCTAGAAGTCCAAGATCAGGGTGCCAGCATGATCAGGGTCTGGTGAAGGACTTCTTCCAGGTTGCAGACTGGAACTTCTCACTGACTCATCAATTCCTCCCATGTGGGAAGGGGCAAGCAAGCTCTCCAGTCCTCTTTAATAAGTGTTCTAATCCCATACCTGAAGGCTCCACTCTCTACTCTCTCCCAAAGGCCCCACCTCAAAATACCATCACATTAGGCATTAGGATTCCAGCATACGACTTTTGAGGAGACAAATTCAGACCATAGCACACACGTGCTACATTCAGTTAATTAAATCAAGTTCTTATACATCTTATGTATCTCTTTAATTAACCATTTTCTCTCCATACCTACTAAAAATTATTTATGTTAAATTGTCATCAACTTTTTCTTGGATTAAAAAAGGAGGGGGGCAGGGTTAGCAACTTGTCTCTGACTTGTCATTCCAGTTGGGACTGGGAGAATGACCAGGGAGAAAAGATTTGGTTAAATCTTGTGAACATGCAAATCACCACACTTGACAGCATTAATTAGTAGAAAGATAAAGGAAAGTCCTTGTCTATGGCTTGCTTTTAGCAGGACTTGTCTGTCTGTCTCTGATTGTTGTGAGTCAGATTTGATAATCCCATTCTGTGTTTCTTAGCTTAGTGCTGTTAACAGAATTATCTTTATTTTTTACAAATAATGATAGCTAAGGCATTTATAGCAAGAAAAAAGAGGGATTAGAAATGCTTTAGGATAATTTAATGCCTACTTATTGTTGGTGGAAAGATGACTTGAGGTAGATTATGAAAGGCAAATTTTATCAAGGAATTCAGGAGAAATAAGCTTAGAACCATGGGCTAAATGAGTAGAGTTCCAGGCAAAAGGAAAATGTACAAAAAATATTTTCCCTCGATAATGTGACCATCTCTGGTGAAAGTTAGATCTCTAATACACAATGCTGGAAAAATGAGAGAATAAGAAACAGACTTTTTGGGGGAAGTCTTTCTGGTCATATATTACATCCTTGGTGCACTAAACAGCTCAGCAAAAAATGCTATATTCAGTTGCAAAATAACTCAGTTAAGACCACTGGTTACTTAAAACAATTATACAAGTACCTGGAAGCAAAACTTAGGTGACCATAGAATTCCAAGGATATTCTGTGAAAGAACTAGACATTTTAAAGAGAGACACCGGTAAAAAGAATTAACAGCCAATAGACACTTCATCAGTTTAAGATACTGCCAAGTAGAATAGACTAATGGCCAAATGGCCACAGACCTTTGTGAATAGATGTTTCTCCATGGTATAGCAATTATGTTGCCACAGTGGGTGAAGATGATGGTTTGGAAAAAAACCTTTGGAGGGTTAATTACCTCAACTTGCACTGACTTACAAGTGGAATTCTCCTAAAGTGATAAGAATGTACTGACCATCCACCTAGCTTGGCTTTATCATGATCAAGGGTAATGCACTGAACTTAATGCCATTGATACAGACTATGATACAGAATGTAATAAAAGAACCATCTTGAGCAACTTAGGCACCTTGCTCTTAGTAGGCTAAGAGAATATTCAGGAAGTACTGTGACTTGGGTTGTGTGATGAGAAAATGATACACATGGTCCAACTGAGATATGGTACAAAAAGAAGAAATGAAAAAGCTAATGATGGTAACAATAACCTATTCAACTGTTGGCTTTTGAAGAATGTGTTGAAATAAAGAACACTGACAAGACTTCAAATAAATTGATAGCATATTTTTAATGCTAAGGAGACGAGAGATCCACTCTGACCTAATCCCAACCTATTAAAACATCATGCCAATTGTGTCTTATTTTTTTCTAACCTGAAGGAGTTAAAATCTAATTAAGATAATCAGGATTTAGACTGGAAAATACTTGAACGGGGTGGGAGGGTCAGTTTACTCTTTTTCTTAAATCTATTGAATCTAAAACAGCTTGAGGGGATGAGGGTTTCTTTCCTCATCCACGGGTGGTGTGGAGGGAAACATGGGCAGCATCTTAGGCCTTATAACAATTTGAATGGTATTGCTTGGAAATACTATGTAAAATCATTTTAGGATTGATGGATATGGGGCTGTGTGTACAGTAATCCTCACAGGGAATAGAGATGGCACTCTGAAAGGTATAAGTTAAACTGGCAGAGCATATCAATTACCTAAAGAAGGGAACTAAAGTTACAAATTGAAAAGATTATTCTCTAGTCCAGTCACCTTTACCTGAAGGTATAACAGTATTGGACATTTTGGAGTGTGGAGCATTTTTTGCCATTACTCTTTTCATGGGAGTTATCAACTAAGCTTGTCCTTTGCCTAGTTTTAATTGGCCTTGCTAAATGGGACCTTTTGTAATTATCCATGCCCTTCTAGGTAGTAGAAATTAGGCAGTACAGAATTTTAGGGGACAGCATGAGATCTGTGTTCTAATTAAGGAAATGGCTGAAGTTGGAGTTTGATTCTCCCTAATTCTCTTTTCATCAGTATTTTCCAGTCAGTTTTTAAGGCAGTTCCTGGAGACTCATGGTAGATTGTCAAGGTTTAAAAACTTTATTCCTCTGAACATTTCAGTTGTACGGAAGTATACCCATGTAGTGCCTACATAGTATTTTTTTTTTTTTTTTTTGGCCACACCTCGTGTCTTATAGAATCTCAGTTCCCTGACCAAGGATCCAAACTGCTCACTCAGCAGTGAAAGCATGGAGTCTTAACCACTGGAGCATGGGGGAATTCCCCTTACAAAGTATTTTAAGTACTGTATAGGAAATACAACAGTTCAAGCAGAATTGGTCAGTCAATATAGATATGGTTAATGATTTATTTAAAATGCCAGTTTTGAATCCCATCCAGGCACAGTTTGCATTCTTGTGAAATGGAATCCACTATGCTACAAGGTTATTTGAATTCACCACCATAATGCCATAATCTAGTGAGGTGGCACTTGGACTTCATAACCATAAAAAGCAAGTTAGCTCCCTATGTTGATAAAATAATAATTGCTCTCTTCAAAGGAGGAAATGTAGGGGGAGTTAAATACTGTAGTCACTCATATGACTAATAGTGTTTGTGAAATAAATCCACCTAGAATTCAAGGACAATTCATTTTGTGAAATTCCTGAGAATTATGTGGTGATAGCAACCAGAGACATTCTTCAAAATGTGAGGACTCAGTTACCATCTCTCAGTGAACTTGTTTTAAGCAAGAAGCTCAGGGATTAGCAGTGTCCAGACTTTGATAAAAATGCATTCCTTATCCAGGAATCCTTTTCACAAAGCTAAGAAAATAATAGCAGAACCTGAATGGGGCCCTGAGAAAAACCAAACATTAAAAGTCTTATTAAGAGTGACAGCATAGGCAGTCCCAATCAGCCCTTATGGCTCAACTGAGCAGGTAGTTCTAGACCTGTTTAAAACTAGAATACATGAAGACTAGAGCACTTGGCAGAAATTGAATAAGGCTACCCCGCAGAGACCTCTAGGCTTTGAACACAAATGCTGACATTTGAATGAACATTCTAGCTTGTTACTGGGCATTGGTCAAAAGTGCCCCCATCAGAGATGTGCATCAGGTAATTGTAAGGCTAGAAATAATAATTATGCCCCGGGAGAGGTCAGAAAAATATTAGAAAAATATTAGTTCATCATATATATGAGCAGATTATTGCCTCATTGCCAACAGAGCCAACAATTGAGTCTCTTAGGTCCTCCACACCCTTTCAATTTGTAGTCTGAACCTTCTGACTTTTCCCCCGCCGAGGCAAAGCTGACTGCTTGGTCCATGGATGGGAGTTCCTGAGTGGAAGGGACACATTGCCTTTTGGAAATCAGCGACACTATCCCCTGCAGAAGGTAAAACCTTGGTGGAAGAAGTCAAGGGAAAGCCTGCCGTGGGCAGACCTGAGACCCACTTACAATGCAGGAAAAGAGAAGTTAGGCTCATGCCTCAGGGGAATATTTGGATATTTGTAAGCTTTTAAACTATAGTCAATGACCTTGGATTATATACAGGCAAATGGGTCTTCTAAAAAACATGGCTTCATATGGGACTCTTATTTATGGAAATCCCTGTGGAATTTAGAGGAATAATTTAGACGCGCCTTGTAGATGCCAAATAAAAATACCAGTTGCCAGTTCAGAAGTCAAATGGAATGCTAAGGCAGAAATAGCTGAATACCTAGGGCAGGGATGCAGATGCTAAGGCCATGCACCCATGCGCTGAAATGGCTTATTCACCTTGCCCCTGATGAATTCACTAATAAGAAACTACACCCACTGCCAACAAGAAAGGAATTACTTGAAAATGTCTGTGAGTAAAAATTTCCCCCCAAAAAAGCTTATATATAGTTGACAAGTATATTATATTAAACATCTACACAAAGGGTTACAAGCTGTGTTTAACTGTAGCTGAAATTTATTCTAAGTTTTGCTTACCTGTGAAAGGGGTAACCTTGGATAATATGACATAATTAATAGTTGGGAACAGCAAGTTTCTATCAATTTACCTGGATACATTTCTTATAATCAGGGTTCACATTGCTATGGGCAAGAACTATTCTAAGCATTTACATATATTAATGTTTAATACTACGGCGCTTCTCCAAGGAACATACTATCACTACCTAAACTTTAGAGCTGAAGAAACTGAGTCACAGAGAGGTTAAGTGATCTTCCCAATGTCATGCTGAAAGTTAGTGGTAAAGTCCATAAAGGCTACTTTGGATACTCTGCTCTTAAGCAGCATGCTGTACTGCTTCTCCAGAAACACTGATCAGAATTTTTAAAAATCAGTTTAGCAATATATACTGAGAACCTTAAAGCAATCATTTTCTGACACATTTTTATTACATCATTTTTTGTTACACAGGAAAACAAGATTCAAAATAATGGCTGGTGAAATGGAAAAAACTATGCAAATTATAATAAATAGACTAATAAAGCAAATAAACTAATATGTAGATATTAGAAAAAAACTTTAGAATTTCTGATTTTAAAAGCAATTAATGAAAAAAGTAGAAACACAATTCCATGCTCATTATGATTTTACTATATAAATTTAACACTGACATTTAAAACTAGAAGTAAATGGTACAAAATGTTGACAGTGCATGTATTTGGGTTGTGATATAATGAGTCATTTTTTTCCTGTTTTGAATTTTATCTATTTATCAAATTTAAAATAACAAACCCATTTCCTTATTTTTTTCTCCATATACATTTTATTTATTTATTTATCTATTTTAACATCTTTATTGGAGTATAATTGCTTTACAATGGTGTGTTAGTTTCTGCTTTATAACAAAGTGAATCAGCTATACATATACATATATCCCCATATCTCCTCCCTCTTGCGTCTCCCTCGCACCTTCCCTATCCCACGCCTCTAGGTGTTCACAAATCACCGAGCTGATCTCCCTGTGCTATGTGGCTGCTACCCACTAGCTATCTATTTTACACTTGGTAGTGTATATATGTCCATGACACTCTCTCACTTTGTCTCAGCTTACCCTTCCCCCTCCCTGTATCCTCAAGTCCATTCTCTACGTCTGCATCTTTATTCCTGTCCTGCCCCTAGGTTCTTCAGAACAATATTTTTTGTTTTTGAGATTCCGTATATATGTGTTAGCATACAGTATTTGTCTTTCTCTTTCTGACTTACTTCACTCTGTATGACAGACTCTATGTCCATCCACCTCAATACAAATAACTTAGTTTCGTTTCTTTTTGTGCATGAGCAATATTCCATTGTATATATGTGCCACATCTTCTTTATCCATTCATCTGTCAATGGACAATTAGGTTGCTTCCATGTCCTGGTTATTGTAACTAGAGCTGCAATGAATATTGTGGTACATGACTCTTTTGGAATTATGGTTTTCTCAGGGTATATGCCCAGTAGTGGGATTGCTGGGTCGTATGGTAGTTCTATCTGTAGTTTTTTAAGGAACCTCCATACTGTTCTTCATAGTGGCTGTATCAATTAACATTCCCACCAACAGTGCAAGAGGGTTCCCTTTTCTCCACACCCTCTCCAGCATTTATTGTTTCTAGATTTTTTGATGATGGCCATTCTGACCAGTGTGAGGTGATACCTCATTGCAGTTTTGATTTGCATTTCTCTAATGATTAGTGATGTTGAGCATCCTTTCATGTGTTTGTTGGCAATCTGTATATCTTCTCTGGAGAAATGTCTATTTAGGTCTTCTGCCCATTTTTAAACATGACTCAATTTGAAAACCACTTTCTTTTTTTCGTTAGATTGAGTCTAATTTGCTTTTGTAAGATGAAGATCATTGCATTTACTGTGGGCTTTGAAATAATACTACATTCCAGCTATCAAACTGACTTCTTCAACACATTTATATATGTTTTACAAACCATTTAAGCAATCTCAAACATTTTTGTTTGGTTGAGTCTTTACTGTGCACTTATGATTTTTGTGACACAAAGAGAACTTTGGATGACAGTTATTATTATCGGATTTCAGTTCAGTGTTACAAATGTTTGATAGAATTCACCTGTGAAGCCATCTGGTCCTGGGCTTTTGTTTGTTGGAAGACTTTTTTTTTGTGTGTGTGGTACGCGGGCCTCTCACTGCTCTGGCCTCTCCTGTTGCGGAGCACAGGCTCCGGACGCGCAGGCTCAGTGGTCATGGCTCACGGGCCCAGCCGCTCCTCGGCATGTGGGATCTTCCCGGACCAGAGCACGAACCCGTGTCCCCTGCATCGACAGGCGGACTCTCAACCACTGCGCCACCAGGGAAACCCTGTTGGAAGACTTTTAATCACAGTTTCAATTTCAGTGCTTGTGATTGGTCTGTTTATATTTTTTATTTCTTCCTGGTTCAGTCTCAGAAGGTTGTGCTTTTCTAAGAATTTGTCCATTTCTTCCAGGTTGTCCATTTTTTTGGCATATCGTTGCTTGTAGTAATCTCTCATGATCCTTTGTATTTCTGCAGTGTCAGTTGTTACTTCTTCTTTTTCAGTTTTATTTCTTCTGTTCATTTGAGTCTTCTCCCTTTTTTTCTTGGTGAGTCTTGATGGAACTCTCTGCGCTTTCTGGACTTGATTGACTATTTCCTTTCCCATATTAGGGAAGTTTTCAACTACAATCTCTTCAAATATTTTCTCAGTCCCTTTCTTTTTCTCTTCTTCTTCTGGGACCCCTATAATTTGAACATTGGTGCATTTAATATTATCCCAGAGGTCTCTGAGACTGTCCTCAATTCTTTTCATTCTTTTTTCTTTATTCTTCTCTGCAGTAGTTATTTCCACTATTTTATTTTTCAGGTCACTTATCTGCTTTTCTGGCTCAGTTATTCTACCTTTGATTCCTTCTAGAGAATTTTTAATTTAATTTATTGTATTGTTCATCATTGTTTGTTTGCTCTTTAGTTCTTCTAGTTCTTTGTTAAACGTTTCTTGTATTTTCTCTGTTCTATTTCCAAGATTTTGGATCATCTTTACTATCATTATTCTGCATTCTTTTTCAGGTAGGCTGTCTATTTCCTCTTCATTTGTTTGGTCTGGTGGGTTTTTACCTTGCTCCTTCATCTGCTGTGTATTTCTCTGTCTTCTCATTTTGCTTAACTTACTGTGTTTGGGGTCTCCTTTTTTCAGGCTGCTGGTTCATAGTTCCCATTGTTTTTGGTGTCTGCCCCCAGTGGATAGGGTTTGTTCAGTGGGTTGTGTAGGCTTCCTGGTGGAGGGGACTGGTGCCTTTGTTCTGGTGGATGAGGCTGGATCTTGTTTTTCTGCTCCACAGGACAGCGTCCAATGGTGTGTTTTGGGATGTCTGTGTCCTTATTATGATTTTAGGCAGCCTTTCTGCTAATGTATGGGGTTGTGTTCCTGTCTTGCTAGTTGTTTGGCATAGGGTGTCCAGCACTGTAGCTTGCTGGTCATTGAGTGGAGCTGGGTCTTAGCATTGAGATGGAGACCTCTGGAAGAGTCTTCAGTGTTTGATATTATTTGGATCCAGGAGGTCTCTGGGGGACCAATGTCCTGAACTCGGGTCTCCACCTCAGAGGCACAGGCCTGACACCCAGCCAGAGCACCAAGACCCTGTCAGCCACACGGCTCAGAAGGAAAGGGAGAAGAAAAGAAACAAAGAAAGAAAAAATAAAATAAAATATAATAAAATAAAGTTCTTAAAATAAGACATTAAAAATTATTTTTAAAAAAATAATTAAATAAAGAAAAAAGAAAGAAAGAAAGAAGAGAGCAACCAAACCAAAAAACAAATTCACCAATGACAAGAAGCACTAAAAACTATACTCAAATAAAACAAATGGACAAACAAAACCCTAGGACAAATGGTAAAAGCAAAGCTATACAGGCAAAATCACACCAAGAAGCATACACATACACACTCACAAAAAGAGAAAAAGGAAAAAAATACATATATCTTTTGGGAAGTCTGAGGTCTTCTGCCAGCATTCAGTAAGTGTTCTGTAGGAGTTATTTCTGACATATCTGAGGGGAGGAAGGTGATCTCTGCATCTTACTCCTCTGCCATCTTGCAGGCCTCTTGCCACTGTCTGCAGTCTGGCCCTCGATCGCCGAGGCCATCCGTGGGTCCCAAGAGCTTCAGAGGGAGGATGAAAGAGATGTCCCTGTGGCTGGGACAGGCTCTCAGTGAGGCAATGGGAAGGACCCAAGTGAGGAGCCTAGGCGGATACAGCCACTCCCGCCACGGATGCCACCGACTCCCCAAAGCTGGAGATGTTGTAGAGGCTGTTTCCTTGGGATTGCATTTCCCAGAGCACAGCACTTGCATCTGGTGTGGTGGCTAAGCGCCAGGACGTGGCAGGCTGGGGTGGTGAGGCTGGAGTCTCTTTTCCTTTTAAGTAGAAAATAATTTCTTAATAATAATTCCTTCTATTCCTCTGTGCAATGAATATTAACAGCTTCTTATATACATTGGTTGCATGTTGGTAAAATGAATTGTTTCCTATCTATATTGATGGCTTTCTTAGTAGCCAACTGGTCCATCTCCATTATTCTGTAGCTTAAGGATATATTTAATTATCCATACACACAAACCATTTGAGTAAAATTCTCCTAATACAATGAAATTGTGTCTTTGTTGGTTGATTTTGCTTTAGAAATGACTTATGCTGTATTCAACTCTAATTTTCTATTTTCCTAATGTAGACGGTAAGAGAATAATGGGTATTCAAGTAGTTCCCAATAAACTGTGAAGATCTCTTACTGATAAAGATCTTCTCTTCCTGTGAAGTTCAGGGCCTATATTCCATGTTGGTACAACAGGAACTGAAACATGGATTATATGCCCTTCCATGTTTGAAAAATGCATCTTTTAATTTTATTGTAATTCTTAGGAAGCATCATCACCGGGCATAACCAAAATAGGTAATTTTCATGAAGCATTTTAGAAAGTATAAAGCTCATCCTGATGGAATATATGCTAAGGTCATCCCTCTAGGTGAGGGAAATATGATAATTATTCAATGTTTAAATATCAGGGAACAAATGAAGTTGTATTAATCATTAATCATTGTATAATCATTGGAATAACATATTTAGTTAATATGGCAATCAGTTACAAGGAGAAAAAGGTGTCGGAATTTTCAAGGAATTATTCGTTTTGAAGTGCATTTTTATATAGTTCAGAATGTTTTTTAAAATGGTAGAAACATTTGAAAAATATAAAGAATAGCATAGTTTAATATGCTAACAGTACATATTTGTAAGGTATATTGCTTGCTATGCAACTCAAAAGAAAAATGTAATATATACTTTCACTGGTAAAAATATCTTTCTTATAGAGAATGTTTCATAATAAAACTTTCTTAAACTCTAATCCTTAATCTTTCAAGCAAGTGCAATGTTGAAGCACTTCTTTCTGTAATAAACTCTAGGTGTGGTTTAAAAAATTAAGGAAGGGCTTCCCTGGTGGCGCAGTGGTTGAGAGTCTGCCTGCCGATGCAGGGGACCCGGGTTCGTGCCCCGGTCCGGGAAGATCCCACATGCCGCAGAGCGGCTAGGCCTGTGAGCCATGGCCGCTGAGCCTGTGTGTCTGGAGCCTGTGCTCTGCAACCGGAGAGGCCACAACAGTGAGAGGCCGGCGTACTGCAAAAAAAAAAAAGTTAAGGAAAAAGTAATTTCTTTTGGTCCATATGCTGTTGGATTTTATAATCAAAACAAGCAAAAATATTTAACACATTTTCTGTGTTTTCCATCACCAAAACAAGAGAATTTTGGAATATTGCTCATTTATATTATACACTATCTAAACAATACCATTTTAATGTTAATAACATGGTTTTCTATTTTGACTTTATTGTTTAATAAAAGTTAAAAAGGAAAATAATTGAACTTATTTTAACTGAATGAATAAAAATAATGCCATAAAATGCCTTAAAAAATGCCAAAAAAATAATGCCATAAAATGCCATAAAAATTATAATAATATTGAGCATTCAACATTTTCACTAACTAGAATTGAATTTCTCCTTTTTTATCATATACAAGGTTAAAAGCTACAAAAATTAAGTTTAGGGAAGCCTTCACTGTGCCAGTTTTTACCATTACAAAATGTCCTGTGAGAATTAGAATATGTTTTTCTTATCTCAACATGTCAAGTGTTACCACTATTGATGACCTTAAATAATGATTCTATTATCTAAATGGTTTTGTATTTAAATAAGACATTTAAAAAATTGCTATTGACTTGCTGTGTGACCTGGAGCCATTCACTTAACCTCTCTGTTTCTTGATAGGAATCAGATTAAGATTAATTATCCATGTGTGCTTTGCTAGCATAGAGAGAAAATGAGAGAGAATCTGTAAACTAAATTAGATTTTAAAATATGTCATACACATTCAAAGTGTTATTCCAATGTGTAATCATATACAGTAAGGTCTGTCAGCATTTAAATTAAATGATAAGCTTAGATACTTAAAAGTGGTTTGTGTGGAATTTAGAAATTAAAGGAAGACCAGAGTTTCCTCCAATTCATAATCCATATTAAATGGTTAGAGGGGAGAAAAAAACTGGAGATGAAAGTTTTATTCAAAGTTGAATGTGATTTTCCTACATTTAAAGATCTTAGTTTTCTTAGAATGACATTATTGCTTCTAGAAAGGGGGAAAAAACCTTTTCCTTGAAAAACTGTCGTTGGTCAAGTCGTTATTAGTAATCTTTGACACCACTGGGGAATCAAGATTCCTGATTTCTAGTCTTAGCTAAGGAGATAATTAATTAGCTGTGCCTTGAGGAATTCAGCTACACAGTTTGAACCTCACTTTTTTAAATTAAAAAAATTATTACATAAGTTTCAGGTAGACAGCACTTATAATTTGACATCAGTATATACTACAAAGTGATCAGCACAAGTCTAGTTACCATCAATCAGCATATATTTGTCCCCCGCTTCACCCATTTCTCCCACCCTCCACACCCCTTCCCCTCTGGTAACTGCTAATCTGGTCTCTGTAACTATGAGTTTGTTTTATTTTTTTGTTCATTTGTTTTCTTTTTTTAGATTCCACATATGAATGAAATCATACTATGTTTGTCTTTCTTACATGTTTGACTTATTTTGCTTAGCCTAATACCTTCAAGGTCCTTCCATATTGTTGTAAATGGCAGAATTTGAATTTTTTTTTATGGCTCAGTGATATTCCATTTTATACACACACACACACACACACACACACACACACACACATATACCTATCTTACATATTCTTTATCCATTCATCTATCGATGAACACTTAGGTTGTTTCCATACCTTGGCTATTGTAAATACTGCGGCAATGAACATAAGGGTTACATATATCTTTTGAATTAGTGTTTTCATATTCTTTGGGTAAATACCCAAAAGTGGAACAGCTGGGTTATATGGTAGCTCTTTTCTTAAGTTTTTGGGTAATCACCATACTGTTTTCCATGGTGGCTGCTCTAATTTACTGTTCCACCAACAGTGTATGAAGGTTCCCTTTTCAACACCTCTTCTCCAACAATTGTTATTTCTTGTCTTTTCAATAATAGCCACTTTCTTAATCTGAAGAATGACAGGGAATTTAAAGCAAATGACTTCTAGAAGTAATTTCAGAGTGAAAATTTTATGACATAACTCATTCAAATTATTCTTATAGCCTTGTCAATTCTAGAATAATAAGAATAATAAAACACATACATACACACATTGGTTTAAAAATAAGAAATAGATTAAGAACCAATTCCCTGGGTTGTATTTAAGATGGTACAAGATTTTATATGCGTAGTCCCTTCAAGAGGTAATAGAATAAACTTGGAAACATCTCTTAGAGACATACTTGATCAGGTAATTCTGAAAAGGAACATTTCCTTATTCCATGGGTGATGTTTCTCTAATTCTTTGAGTTTGATCTCATTGTGGATGACAGTCAGGTTTTCTGTGGAGAGTACTTGGGTCTAATATCACATGCAAAGGCCTGAGGTAGTTGTTTCATTTCTCTAATTTAGCACTTTTATATTATTTTATCATTGAATTTTACCAATTGCATTTAGAAGCTTAGTCCTTGGATCAACCATAGTTTAACGTATCCAAATTCCAAACGTTTTTTGTTGCTCTTTGAAGCGTAGGTGCCTTCTTAATTTGGATTTCTTCTACCGTTAGGTCTCTGTCATACTTACTGCTTTCCAAATACTCCTTTCCATTTAATATAGAATTTTTTATGATCAGCTGCATTCATCTGTTTGTGCACTACTGCAGTTTCTTCACCATATGTGCATTCTTAATAAGTTGCTTGTGGCCAGTCAATCATGAACCATTTATAATTTAAGCCATTTATAATTTAAGCCTTACCCACATACCAAAGATTTCACTGTTATTCATGTGCTCCTTTATCTGCTTTTACTTGCAAACTAACTATCATTCGCTCCACCAGAAGCAATCATCCGCCATCTGTCAATCTGAGACTCACTTGTCTTGGAAACTGAAGCCTGGTGTTTATATATTGCAGGTATTATGAGCACTTCTCATCTGACACCCTTCTCTTTCTTCTCCATTCATTTTTTCTATTGTTAACAAGCATACTTTATGATGTTTTCTATGCTTTGTGACTTGTCCTCTAGGTAGATATTTTCAGCATGACTACGTCTTTGAAAGAAAAGTGGTGTCATCATATTCACCCTGTCATATTTAAGTATATCTCAAAGCAATGGGAACTTCACCAGAATTCGAAATACAGCAATAATTCATTGTATGGAATTTTTCCAATTTTTTATAGGAAGAACTGGATATATTAATTACATGAAATAATTAATATTACATGTATTAATTAATTGTCAAAGAAAGTTTATTTTTGTCCTGAAAAGTAATTCCATTTTTCTTATCCATACCTTCTTGTGTTGTGTTCACATTAATTTTTTAGATAAAAAATACAAATAAGTAAATATCAGTATGAAATCCATTTCTGTATTCCATGCATTAATATGTGAGTATATGTAGGTAGGAATAAATGTCAAATTAAGGTAAAAAATGGTATTATCTGAGGAGAGCCTTCTCAGAATTGGAGGTGGGGAGCTTCTAATTTGGATCATATCTGAAAACTTGAAAATATACCTAAATCTAAAATGGGATAGATATTTTGTATTAAAAATTGTATGTAGCACAGATCTTTGTCTTCTTTAAGTAAAAGCAATTAATACAATAACCACCACCATGCATTGGTGAGTTAATAAAAACTTTCAGTGAAATACTTTTCTGTACCATATTTTTACATAAAAAATCTTCTCTTTTTCATTTTCAAGACCACTACCAATTTCCAAGAAAGAACTGTGAAATACTTAATGAGACATTTATCTGGTCTATGTATTTTATATTTAGCTGATAATATAATGAGGTCAAGGTACTAGAATGAAACATCCCTAACATTTCACATAATTTTCCACTTCCTCTCCACCATTTTTGGTATTTTGGCGGAGTATTTTAACTTCTTGATGTTTTGAACTTTACCATTACTGTCAATAATCACTCTGTCAGATGCAGCATACTGTTAAACCTCATCCTGAAAACTACATTTCCATTTATCTTTGAGTATATTATTAAGATGATTTCCATCTAATAAACAAAGCAATATGTTTTAAATTTGATTTTTAAAAAAATCCCGCGTGAAATGTTTTTTTTGACTGATGTTTCCTCATGCACACTTTAAAACCATATTGCAAAAAGCAGACTTTCTTATTGTTTTCCAAGTCTTTTATAATTTTACACATATGTGTCTCAACCTCTCCTTCTCTCTTAAAAAAGTTATCCATTGACAACCCTGTGAAAATGTAAAATACTTCCACTTTATATTTTCCAAACACATGAAAGCATTTATTACATGTAGTAGCAATTGAAAATCAACACTTTAAACAAGCACAAAAATTCTCAGTGATTTTTTCGTTCTTTATACATTTTAACATTACTTTGAAAGGAAAAATTAAAATATTATAGAAAAAATATCCAATCATTCTCTTAAACATATCTCTCTTCTGAAAACATTTACCTTATTCCATGTTCTTTCTTATTTCATATGATCAGTCTCTAATCAAAGATTGATATAATCAGGGCTTCCCTGGTGGCGCAAGTGGTTGAGAGTCCGCCTGCCAATGCAGGGGACACGGGTTCGTGCCCCAGTCCAGGAAGATCCCACATGCTGCGGAGCGGCTGGGCCCGTGAGCCATGGCCGCTAAGCCTGTGCGTCCGGAGCCTGTGCTCCGCAGCGGGAGAGGCCACAACAGTGAGAGGCCCATGTACCGCAAAAAAAAAAAAAAAAAAAAGATTGACAATTTTTTTCTGTAGTAGGAACAATTGTTTCTCTCCTCTACACTCTGCCAAAATAAAAGGGGAATACATATGAAAGTCCTATACAAATTTTAAAACACTAAGCAAATAAAGTTTTTATTGTTTTATTTATTTTCAAAAGGCAGCTTAACTTAGAGAAACATGTAAGAATCAAGTACAAAAGTGGCCTCTCAACTTTGCTTCCCTAACAGGTTACCTCTTTTCTGCCTCAGTTTCTCAATCAATAAAATGGGGAATAAACCACACTAAATTTCCTACAGGACTGTTGCAAGTTTGGAGGTGATATAGTAAATTTGGTAATGTAAGCTGTGAACTACTGTATCCATATAAGGAATCATTATTTTACTTTTACTTCTAGAGGAGTGATGTATATGCTAACCTGAAGCCTGAAGAATGAAAAATCAAGAAATCCAACATGTAGGAAGATTGTCATCAGAGTACAGCTTTCATTTGATCTTTTGTTATTTCACTCTACAGAATTCTACAGATTAAAACCAAAAATTTTAAAAATTGGGTTGATAAACTTTCTAAGAGTAAGGGAAATATGTAATAGTATTTCGTCAATGCTTTTTTTAATAGGATAAGAAAAAGAGAGTAATTACAATTTTACCCAGTTGATAAAACACTGCAAAAGAAAGTGCAATCATATCTACTATCAAAATTTCATGGTTCCCAGATTGAAACACTCTCGTTTCCTGATTCAGCATGGAAATCTAATGTTTTCCTTTCCTTCGATGATTTTGAGATACAATCGAGTGCACAGAATACATTAGAATACATTTGCAACTTAATTCAAGGATTCCCCTTCTTTTTATTTGGGCACAAATGTCCAAAGGCACTAGGTTAAAAAAATTACTAAGAAAGTAAAAATGGATGAGATAAAGTTTTAAAATAGTATGGGATAAAGCAACAGTTTGAATAATCATATACTTCATGATTTTGGGTTATTTCCTGAAAACAAGGTATGTGATAGAAGAGTTACAAAAGGAGAAACTATCAGAAGTTGGGTCTACACAGTCAAGTATAGAGAAAATCATTACATGTCAGGAACAGAGTTTTATTCTTAGAGACAAAAGAATAGTTCCAGGACAACTGAGAGGGGAAATTCTGCATTGTGTTCATGAAACACAGCAGAGGCCTCCAGGGAAAAGAGAAAACTCCACAGAGATTGCCAATATAGAGTTGGCCCGAAATGACAGAGGACACGGCATGTGCATAAAAAATGTTTAAAATGTGCTCAGGTAAATTCTTCTCTGCCAAAATGAAATTCAAGTATGAAGAATTAATTCCCCAATGGGCAACACTACAAATTGATTTTTAGGACCCCTTCCAATTGTACATAAATAGAAAAGTGCATGTTAGTAGTTGAAGATGGATTTTTCCAATTGTATTGGGAACTTCCCTATGAATAGAAGCACATCATTGGGAACTGTCAGGGAATAAACTGCACAGGAATACTCTAGATTGACAATAAAAGGTCATAGTGAACATTAGTAAAGTTCATTTGACAAGCTCTTAACAAACTGTGAATATGCAGGATAGCATAAAATAAAATATTGAATAATCCCCCAATTTGATTTGTATTATTATTGCTCAATCAGCATATTCAGCTAGCTTGAGCTTTTAAAATGAAACAATTGAGTATTTAAAATAAATTTGTGTCTGCGTCTTTATTCCTGCCCTGCCACTAGGTTCATCAGTACTGTTTTTTAGGTTCCATGTATGTGCGTTAGCATAAGGTATTTGCTTTTCTCTCTGACTTACTTCACTCTGTATGACAGACTCTAGGTCCATCCACCTCATTACAAATAACTCAATTTCATTCCTTTTTGTGGCTGAGTAATATTCTATTGTATATATGTGCCACATCTTATTTATACATTCATCTGTCTATAGACATTTAGGTTGCTTCCATTTCCTGGCTATTGTAAATAGAGCAGCAATGAATATTGTGGTAGATGTATTTTTTGAATTATGGTTTTCTCAGGGTATATGCCCAGTAGTGGGATTGCTGGGTCATCTGGTAGTTCTATTTTTAGTCTTTTAAGGAACTGCCATACTGTTCTCCACAGTGGCTGTATCAATTTACATTCCCATCAACAGTGCAGGAGGGTTCCCTTTTCTCCACACCCTCTCCAGCATTTATTGTTTGTAGATTTTTTGATGATGGCCATTCTGACTGGTGTGAGGTGATAC
Source organism: Delphinapterus leucas (assembly GCF_059928025.1). Classification (NCBI taxonomy): domain Eukaryota; kingdom Metazoa; phylum Chordata; class Mammalia; order Artiodactyla; family Monodontidae; genus Delphinapterus; species Delphinapterus leucas. The sequence goes on along the minus strand of NC_143136.1, from coordinate 75,601,332 downwards.
CTCATTGTGGTTTTGATTTGCATTTCTCTAATGATTAGTGATGTTGAGCATCTTTTCATGTGTTTGTTGGCAATCTGTATGTCTTCTTTGGAGAAATGTCTATTTAGGTCTTCCACCCATTTTTGGATTGGGTTGTTTCATTTTTTTGGTATTGAGCTGCATGAGCTGCTTGTAAATTTTGGAGATTAATCCTTTGTCAGTTCCTTCATTTGCAAATATGATGCTTTGTGATGACCTAGGGGGTTGGGATAGGGAGGATGGGAGGGAGGCTCTAGAGGGAGGGCATATGGGGATATATGTATACTTATAGCTGATCCACTTTGTTGTACAACAGAAACTAACACAACATTGTAAAGAAATTATACTCCAATTAAGATATAAAAAAATAAAATAAATTTGAAACTTTTTTGTAATAAATTAATTACTCTTTGGCTCAATTGTCTGGCATTTCATTCAAAAGATTTAGCCAGCTAATAGTAGCACAATTCTGTTTAATGTATAGTAACAGAGTCTTAATTTTACTTTTTCTGCTTTTTTACTTTTCAGTGCTTCTTTAATATCTTCTGTCTAACAACTGTGAAGTGGTCAAAAGGCAGGGAAGAGGAGAAAAGCAAAGAGGAAGAATCCACAGGGTGTAAATAATCCACAAACAGGCTAATTGGTCCCTGGATAATTGGTGATTCTCTGCAGCAGCAATGCAATTGAGATTTCCAGAAAAATGAAAATACTTGATTTATATCTGTTCAAATTTTGTTTTCAAGCATAAAAGTACCAATAAGACAGGCTTAAATATTTGATCAGTATCTCTATACTTACTTGCTAAATATTTGCATATTGCTATTGTCTGCCTTATCATGCAGTTGTATTTTCATTCACTTATAATTGAACAAAATCCTAACTAATATGGCACTGGAAATAGGGACTAGAAGCCATCTATTCTTTGTACCTATTTTTTCTTCTGTGTGTTGGGATTCTGGCTCAGCTCTACCAGTGACAAGCTGTATGACCTCGTTCAGTTACTTTATCACCATTACACAATAGTCTTTTCATTTCTTAAATTAGAATACAACATTAAGGTATTTACACACTCACAAAAATATATAAAGGGTGCCTATTTCATGAAAGGCATCATGATTGGCCATGAGAGAAATGCCATGAATAACTAAGTCACAACCTTTGTTTTGAGGAGCTAACATTTTGGTAAGAGAGAACATTATGAAGACAAATAACTATAATGAAAAATCCTGCAATTTCTACTTAAAAATTTGCAAACAAAATACAATGGGTATTAAGAGATTAACTTCAATTTAGAAGGGAACATAAAAGAGTGCATTATTGGGAAAATAGTATTTGATCTGGACCGCCAGAGATTGTTAAAATTTTGACAGCCTAGGATGTTATAACTGATGGGAAATTACAAAGAAAAGAAAAGAAGGTACAAGCTGTGGAGCCGGAAAACACAAGTAATGTATAGGGAACTGTGTGTGGTGTTGTTTGGTGGCAACATTTAGTGTACATAAATGAGTTGTTGGACACAGGTTGAAAAGCAAGCTGGGACTTTGAAGTTCAGGAAGAACAGGATTTGATGGTGAATACTTTTTCCAGCAGGGTGATTGTTCTTTAAAAATATTTGACTTGACATAATGTGTCATGTTAATAAAGAAAAGAGATTCTAGGTGGGTGGAATTAGTGAAGAGGCTATTTGAGGGATCTTGTTGAAAAGCTATTGGTAACTGAACTAGGGTGGTAGTAATAGAAATTGTAAAAAAGGAATAGATGTAAAAGATATTCCAGCTACAAAAAGCACACAACTGAAAGCGTAAACAGACATGTTTCCCAGATAGAGAGAGAATCAAAAATACTATTTCAAGTTGGTTGAGCGGAGAAGTATAGTTCCATTAAATGAAATAAAGAAATCCAGAGAGGAGTCGATATGTAGCTAAGTTATTTATAATTGCACATGTTGACTTCGAAGTTCCAATAGTTAACCAGTTGGTCACTGAATGACGTATAACTGAGTTTCCAGGGAGAATGTGAGGTTGGAAATAGTACCTTTGTTCAAACTATAAAAGTGGATGAATTCATCAAAGAAAATAGGTAAAGAACAAAGATGTGGCCTGAGAATAACACCACAATTTGGAAGTTTAAGAATAAAATATGGGCCACATAACAATAGTGGTTAAGGTACCAAAAAAGAGCACAAGTAGTAAATGGTCCCAGAAAAAAAATAAAGGAAAGAAAAAGGGTGTTTAAGTGTTTTATATATGGCAGAGAGGTAAAACAGCTAAAGAAGCAATAGCAAATACAAAACTCACATTAGTTTAGATAATTCCCATAGAGTGGGGGTAACCAATGCTAAATTTAATCTCTAAATTTCGACCTAGACTTCTATGGTGAATAATGTTTAGGATAAAGCAAAAATGTATACAAAATTTTAAGCTTGGTTGATGGGATAGGACTGATGCTATTAATGGAAGCACGGATGTGATAGAGTGCTAAATATTAACACAGACACTCCTAGTCTTTAATAAATAAAAAAATCTCAACTCTCTGTGATGATTAATACAGCTACTGCTTCTTGTTGGATCACTAGGAAATCCCTCACAACGTCACCTGTATCTATATGATATAACATGTATTTATTTTATAGTGAAGTAAAAACATTTACATCCCATTTAAATTCCTAGAACACTGACCCAATATTTAGTGCATTTAAGTTAAAGATAGATTTTTTGCAAGCCTATTCCTTGTAAATATATTCTTGGTGCATCTATGCGACCTGAGGTAGAATCTGGGAGTTAAGAATGAACTGTGGTGCACAGAGCTTGTCTACACTGCAAGGCTTTGAGTGTAGCGGATTCTTGAGGTAACATATGTTGGAAACTCTAGTTTAATATCAACTTGATTTCACAGCTTCTTTGGTCTAGAGAATTCCAGGACACAGGAAGATTCCAATGTCTAGAAAGGCTTAGAAGTGACAAAGATATCGGGTCTTTTAGGCAAAGACTATTTCAAGTCTATCATATTGCCTAGATAACAAGAGTAAATACATGCTTTAATGGCTTACAAAGACCATAAATGGTTTTGTATTTCAAATCTACTAAATAGAGACCAAGGAATACTGTTTTCGACTTGTGCCTACATGACAGTATGAGAGTACAACATATAATTTAGCTATATTTGTCTTGATTTCAAAGAAGGATATGTATTTAACTATTTTTGGTTTGGAATTTTTCTCTTTTGATTTTCCATCTTTAACATTTCTGCTTGTGAAGAACTGTCCACAGTTCTATACTGAAAGGAGCATAATTCACTTAAAAGGTTATTTCTGAACTGTGACCACATTAACTTGATTGCAATATAGAGGAAGTATACATGCTAGAATTAATTTATTTCCTAAGAAACTATGGTATGAGGAATAGAGGTATCCATATGTTCTCCCTCTCAGTTCCATCTTATGCCTTTCAGTTGTACCCTTCAGTATTTCGTGCTCACACCCATCATTCTTGTCAAGCACACTTAACCTCTGAGCTCATGACTATGTCTCATTTTTCCCTCACTGCCATACATGTTAGATACATTCCAATTCCACGTCTTTGGTAAAATATAAGAGCTAAGATCCACTGAGTATTTTCTGAGTGTCAGGCATTGTCGTGAGCATTAGAAAAATCCACTCAATTAATTCTCAAAATAACCCAAGGTAATAAAGAGTCTGACTCCATTTTCGATGTTAGATGGCTGACGACTTTCAAGCCCCACACCACCTCTCCCCTTCTGCCTTGCATCTAGGCAAGCTGTGACAAGAAAGATCAGGTTAAAAAAAAACAAGAATGAAAGAAGGACCAGGTACTCCTTCTTTTGAGTTGACTCAAGTTTTCCAAGGATCCACACCTAAGAGGGGGCACGATCTGCATTTAAACCCAGACGGTCTGGTTTCAGAGCCTAGACCTTCACTGTTACACTAATCTGCCTAATTTCTTCCAATAGAAATATTCTTAAATGAACATCAATAATCATGGTATTATACCTGAATATATTAAAATACATTAGGAGAACAAAATGAATAATGTGAGCTTATAGGTTCAGTGCTGATATTATACGAACAGAAATGTTCTTTGTGGTAATACCTTGTATTTTATAATTAAAATTCTGTATAAGTGTGAAATATTTGAGGCTAGTTTAGCTCTCTATAATAAAATAAATAAATAAAAACACTTTAGAGGCTCAGGGGACTTTCACTTATTATTAACTGTCAATTTAAATTTATTTTGTTATTTTAATTTATTAGGCTTGATAACCTTTAAAGATACAGCCACCTGAGCTCAAGTTTATTTTAATAATCTAATAATTTAAGTCACCCGAGTCAAAAACTTTCAGTGACATAAGATTCTAGCCTAGAAGATTTTTTCTTGCTTTCTGTTTTAGCTACTCATCTTCAACAGTCAACACAACCCAATCTTTACTAGCACTGTTAGAATTGACATTGGAATCTGCAGCAGTATTTGTCTTAATCCAATATTTGTCTCATTCCCAGTTCTTACTCTCAGTATTTACCTTATTCCCGAGTGTTTTAATTTTTGTATTTGTTATATGCCTTTTCTTCTCCCAGAGACTCATCTTATCAGGTTTTCTCTCATTGCATCTGTAAATGACGGTGCAGCATATGCATGTGTAATGTGGGAGATTGCAAAGTTCCAAATAATGACTAGATGAGCTCAGCAGGTGAATTCAGAATTACCAAGTCATTGCTCTCAACTTTCATGAGTTTAAACAGCAGTGATGAATAGTCATGGTGTATGGACTTGGCGAGATCTCAGGCCTGGAAAAAAAGGTAACTGATTATAAATCATTGGGTAAAGTAGCTTCAAATTTAGTCCCCTTCCTTCCTTCCTTCTTTTGACTCTTCCCTTTTATTTCCCAAATATAGAGAATATTCTTAGGAGAAATTTTGTACTGGATGATTTAAACTATGCTAATATAGACCAAGAGAAAGGAAAACATTGTGAATTTCATTCATTGTACAGTTAGAATAATTCATAGAACAGCAAAATAAAATAAGGTCTTTATCTTTTTTAATATAATACAATAAAAACAACAATATAGGATTTATCATAAAAATAAAATCAAGGAGTAGCCTTCATGGTATTGGACTTTGAATCATGATTTATGCTAAGTAATTGCATAATTTTAGCAAATATACTATAGTCAATACTGAAACAAAATAATTTGGTAAATTTATCTTACAAATTTAGTTTCCCTTTCAAAAAAATGAGTGGCAAAAAGCAATTTTAATTTGCAGAAATAATTGTACCTGATGTGTGTGTGTGTGTGTGTATATGTGTGTGTGTGTGTGTGTGTGAACAACCTTATTTTCAGCCTGATGGGAATGATACACTTGAATAGAAAAAATTATGAGGTGGGAGTAAAAGCATTGAATTATTGGGGGGAGGTGATTTTCTGATAACCATAGAAGATCTACACAAGGAAAGAAGAGAGATGAAATCTGAATATCTAATGGAGAACATGAGTCTTTCTTCTATTGAAAATTTTTAAAAATGTGATTCACAACACATATGCATAGTTAAAATCTACTTCCTGAAAGGGATAAAATATTTTTTGTATTATGCTTCATTCAATGAAATTTGAATGGGTCCAGGTAAACTAAGTTTAAACAGCATTGATGATTGTATATAAATAAAAGAATAAGGAGATATTTTCACATTGCACCACTTGCAAAATTATGAAAGGAACCACCCTGGATTGTCCTGTTGAAGCTCCATGGTGAATTACTCAGATTTAAGCAAGGTACTGTGAGGGATTTCTATGTCCTATAACAGGTTTCCTCTCTATTCAAACCTCCAACACCTCCTTCCTTATCGCTGTTTTCAGACCATGTATTTGGGTGATAAAACTGAAGCAAATACTAAAAGAGAAAACTCATTAACTTACCTTTCTAAGCCATTTGTTGCAAGTAAGTAGGCATTTCCAGGATTTCTTAAAAATGTTGCATCTATTAGAACTGTGCCTTCTTCCAATCAGCCTGGAATTGGAGAATGGATAAGGGAGAAGCACAGTGGACAATTTCTAGAAAAGGGGTTGATAGGAAGAGACATATTAAAACACTTCTGGTATTGCATAATGAACAAAACACTGAATGACAAACTAAAATCTGAAACAGAGATGGAGAATGTGAACTATACAAGGAGGGCTCAAGATCATGTGTCACCCTTGCAATTTTCCTGGAGATTGAGAGACCAGCACTTGTTGGTAATATTATGAAAAGTTTGTATCTTATCTAGAATACATATTTCTGGGTCCAAGTGTTACTTATACCAATAGATGATGTTATATTAGTGATACTGTCAGCAAATTTTTGGATTGTGTTTTCTATCAGTTAAAACAAATTTTGAGTACACTTAATAAACATATTTATTATCCATTGTTATATTAAACACATATTTATATTACAAAATATACAAAAATGAAATTTGGAAAGGTGTGGAAAAATTATGTATGACTGTTTACTCTCCAGTGGATTGTCACCACACCCCTTCTCACCCCAACAATGTGCATACCTGACTTTGAAGACCATTAATATATAGCAAGCATCAGCAAACCATAGAGTGAATGCCAAATCTGGCCTGCCATTTGATTTTTGTACATTTCATGAATTAACAATGCTTTTTATACTTTAAAATGGTTGGAAAAAATCAAAAGAAAAATATGATTTTGTGACATATGAAAATTATATGAAACGTAAATTCCAGTATCCATAAATAAAAGTTTATTGGCCTAGAGTAACATTCATTTGCTTACTTAACATCTATGGCTGTTTTGTGGCTATAATGGCAAAAATAAATAGTTGTGACAGAGACTTTATATCTCACAAAACCTTAAGTATTTACTGGCTCTTTACCAAAAAAATGTTTGCTGACCCTTGATTTAGAGGATAATGCTGTGTTCCGTATAAATCCCTTCCCTTCAGATCAGACAAGCTACCTTTACATTCAAGACCGTTCTCTTCATCAAATTGTATACCTCTTTATTTTCCTTCTATTTTCTAATATTCTAGAGCTGACACCTAAGTCAGATGATCCCAACAGGTGATAAAGTGCAGACTCATACGAAACTGGTTTTTACTTTGAACAAAATTATAGAAAACAAACCTAGAACAACTAGAAACATTCATGGATTTTCATTGCCAACAACAACAAAAAATGTTTTCCACATTTTCACTCTTTCTGTGCCCCTTCTGATTTATTAGTTTTCCTTCTCATCTCATCTTCTTCAGGTATGCTGACCTGCAAAGTGGACTTCCTTGCTTTCTTGGCTTCCTTGTTCTTGACCAATGGATGACACCAGAAAAATACTGGGCAAATGGTTAAGGTATGTATTTCCTAGTTTCTTCCCTAGGCTGCTTGCATCTCTGCCTTTGGTCTGAGATTATGGAGATAAAGGCAACTTTGTAGTTCAACATTTCTTTGGATATTTTAATCTAAAACCTACAAGTACACATTTACATTTTTTAGTATATTATTTTTAATGTTGAACCAAACTTACTTTTTAAAGAATATATATTCTAGTAATATTTACTAATTTTCTTTTGAGACTGGCAAAGAACTGACTTCCAAGCTAAGCCTCCATAAAATGGAAAATAGTGAGTATTAATATGTATAATTGGTATTTCTTTTAGAACTTACAAAATGTCAAGGTTTCTCCTTTTATAATCTTCTGGATCCCCCCCCAATTAAAAATGAATAAAATTTTTTCTCTATAACAGAAACCAATATACAAAATATTTAGAGCTTATATGGACAGGTATATATTGTATTTGCATGTTAGTATCCATATGACATTCTTGTTATGTTTTATATATTTAGAAACAGAATAAAATGATGGAGAAATAAATAAAATGGATTAGAAAATTGATAGCTGACAAATATACTTTATGTTTCATGAATGCCATATCGCTGATGAATATAAGGGACTTCTTTCACCTTTATTTCCATAAGAAAGGATATGCTATTGATGAATAATGAGCTAGATTGGGTCATGGAGTGATGAGAAGGAGTCTAGTCTAAGACCTCTATATTTCATGTCACTACTTAGAATAGAGCTTGTCTTCTCAGAATAGAATTTTTCTTGAATTGGCTAAAAAAAGTCATATAGCCCATGAAGCTGTCTGCACTACCATCTGGGAATGGAATTAACAATCTGGAAAAATGTTCTGTGGTGGAATCATTTGCAGTTCACTATGGTGGACAGCACAGACCAGTTGCATTTTAACAGATGTGCAAATTTTTTTGCAAGTTGCCTTTTGTGTTTCCATGGTTTCAAATGAAATAAGGTACTGAAGTGGTTCTGAAGAACCTAGGGGCAGGACAGGAATTAAGATGCAGACGTAGAGAATGGACTTGAGGATACGGGGAGAGGGAAGGGTAAGCTGGGACGAAGTGAGAGAGTGGCATGGACATATGTAGGCTACCAAATGTAAAATAGCTAGTGGGAAGCAGTCACATAGCACAGGTAGACCAGTTCGGTGCTTTGTGACCACCCAGAGTTATAGGGAGGGTGGGAGGGAGACGCAAGAGGGAGGGGATATGGGGATATATGTATACGTATAGCTGATTCACTTTGTTATACAGCAGAAACTAACACAACAGTGTAAAGTAATTATACTCCAATAAAGGTGTTAAAAAAAATACCAGGAAAAAATTTTAAATTATCTTTACAGAATAACAATCATACTAACAAGTGTCTTTACACAGCTGATACCTTAAGATTCTTCAGTAATATATAAAGTGCTGAGAAGATAATAATTATATTACAGATTCTATATGCTTATAAACTGTTATTCAGGAGTGAGGGAAAAATAAAGACATTTTCAGACAAAAAAGTACTGAGAGTGTCCCTCATGAAACTGCATTAAATGGACTTCTGAAGGATATTTTTCATGAAGAAATGAATCAAGAAGGAAGAAATGGGAAACAAGAAGCATGGCAGAAGAGGGGAACTGGCAAATATTATGAAAGGATGTCTCTTGCTCATACTTTATGTTTCCATGTTGACAGACGTCTACCATGTTCTTGGCCCTTTGCCTCATGCTCTCAATTCCAGTAGTTGGTGAGAGCATGAGCTACAAGATCGGTGAGTTTTTCAAATGTTGATAAACTGTGTTTGGCTCAGCTTCTTTCTTTCCTTTGGGGCTCTTCTTGTCTGCAAAATAGTCGTAGCCAGTTCTATTATTCCAAGATATAAGCAATGTAGGCATCTGTGAGAGAAGTTTGTAGTTTCCCTGCACTTTCTCTGACTAGAGGGGAAATTCAATTTGGGAGAGAGCTAAGAAGGCGACCTGACACAATAAGTATTGTTGTCCATTTAACATCACTAGTGCTATATAATGTACTAAACTACCTGACTCCAGATTAGTCCCTATCTGCTTGACTTTATCTCTTAATTGGTTTCAAATTGGTTATTTACAAAGGAAATATTATCAACTTCCAGTGCAAAGACTAGGAATTTCAATAAATTGACACAGAGAGCCATTTGGGAAGCAAAATACCTGGAATTGAACCATATTAACGGGAACTTTAAAATTCAGAATTTGGTTTAAGGGATTGTTGTATGAGATTTAGACCTTGTCAGGACACCTGGAGCTTCTGATGGCTCTCTACACAGTATTTTTATTTTAAGTTAAAGCTGTAGGCATGGACCTTAGGACTCATGACTGCTTGAATTACAATCTTAGCACATGGATGTTAGAACGTGACAGCCTTAGCAAATGCGAGACTGGCTTTCTGAGTCCTTAGCAATTAGAAACTGCTGAGTCAAACATACAAAAAAAGAAAGTTGATATGCATGCTTTTTAGACTTTAGAGTGTTTTTTCTCTTTTTTTTTTTTTTTGCATTTTTTCCGTATTTGCTGGCAGAGAGACCAGGGACTTTAAATGGAAAAACAGTTTTGTGTTATATTCATTAAGAGCCCTGTTGAACATATAGCTTTAATGTGTAGGTGTCAGGCAGTGCTAGATGAACTGTCCCCATTTTTCTTTATCTTAATTGTTGCTTTAAACCACATTTGAGGCCAAAAGAAGAAACTCTGAAAGAGACTAACCTTGGATTTTTATAATTAGTCTATATGTTGAGAGAAAAGGGGAGGATGTTAGCACTAGAATACACTTACAGATTTGTCAAAGGATAAAGATGACAAATGAACTGTTATAAGTAAAAGTATGTTTTCAAATGATATACAAGTATGAAGATAAGCAACTAGAAGAAAATTTCAAATAAAAAACAATGAGAACAAAAATAGTGAAGTCATAGATCATATAAATTTTGGGGTGTATATATATACTTACATACATAGTTGTATATGCATATATATATATGTATTTTATGCATACACATATATATGTACATATAAATACAACAGAACTAAGACCAAACATATCTGTCATGACAATAATGGAAATAAGCCTTAGTTCACCTATTAAAGAAAAATTGTTCAAACTGACTCATAAAATTGAAATCTTTTCTATTTACAAGAACCATAACTAAAGAAAAATGATTTAGAAACATTAAAAATAAAATTATGGGGGCTTTCCAGGTGGCGCAGTGGTTGAGAGTCCGCCTGCCAATGCAGGGGACACGGGTTCGTGCCCCAGTCTGGGAAGATCCCACACGCAGAGGAGCGGCTGGGCCCATGAGCCATGGCTGCTGAGCCTGCGCGTCCGGAGCCTGTGCTCTGCAACGGGAGAGGCCACAACAGTGAGAGGCCTGTGTACTGCAAAAAATAAATAAACAAATAAATAAATAAAATTATGGGTAACATGTTCTAGGCAAATGTAAACAGAAAGAAGAAATATATTTTGAACTTATCAATTAAGATGAATTCAGGAAATAAGTGCACATGAAGTTAAAGGTTACAATTTACAAAGAAGGCATAACAATTATGAATATATATTTTATACATACAAAACCTAGAAGCTACTTTGATATAGTGAAAGCTAAATGGGACCCAAACAGAGACTAGTATTGTTAATAGTAGACTTTAATTTATCACTACCAGTCTGAGTTGGTTGATAATATCTATAAAATAATACCTATATAATTAACCAGTATGATTGTACACCTTCATAATAGAGAGCATGTCTTCTTTTCATGAACCCATGGAAAATATACAAACATTGAAGGTATATTTGGTCATATAGAAAGCCTCATTTAATTTTGTTGAATGCAAAAATACTGGCACTATGATAAATAACACTACAAGTAAACAAGAAATTAATAACAAATCCTAAGCAAGTTTTTTCCATCTGATCATTACAAAGCCATTTATAAAATGACTCTTCTGTCAAAGTTTTAATTTTTTCTAAAATCATTAATAGGTTTTAGAAGAAAATAGGAAATAAATACTAAAATCTATGATATACTGCTAAAGTAGTACTCAAAGGAAAATTCTAAGCCAAAATAATTCCTTCCTTCCTTCTTTTTTTCCCCCATCTTTCTTTCTCCACATCTCCCTCCCTCTTTCTTCCTTTTACCTTCTTTTCTTTCCTTCCTTCCTTTTTAAAGCCTGTGTTCTACACTTTTTACAAAATCAAGATTGGGATTCTCTGTTTTCATTTGTGTTTCCCTAGTATACTTTTGCCCATCTTTCATTTTCAATCATTCTGAATCTCCTTTTCTTTATATGCATTTTTATATTCAGCCAAGTTAGGTTTTGCTGTTTTTTTAAGCAAATCTGAGCATGATTTTCTTTTAATTATGGAGATAGATCACTTAATTACTAAAATGACTCATTAATTCATTTTTGTTTGCTTATATTCATGTATAGAAGATAGGTGAAACTTTTAAATATATAATGTAATATACAATTAATATACTATAAACATGCTTTCTCCATGTTTATTTTTTAGTATATATTTCAATATTTCAGAAGATTTTCATCTTTTTCTAGGGGTGCCTTTATATAATATGCATAGCTCCTATTTATTAAAATATATTTTCTATTAATTCAATGCTATCTTTCAGGTAGTCCCTGAGAGAATAATAAAAGTTCATTTTTACAATGATTATCACATCATATACACAATATTATATTATTATAATCTTCTCTATAAAATATTTTATATTTTATTTTCTACTAGGAGTAATAGATTTATAAACAACATCTTCTTTCCCTTTCTTTCCTTACCAGTGATCTAATTTACTTCCAGTTAATATCTATGAATAACTCTCATAAAGGTTATTTTACATTTACATACCCGTACCTTCTACCCTTATCTTTTTGTTTGTTGAATTATATACATTTTTCATTGCTTGGCATTTGCATAGTACTCTATCATTTTTACCTACATCATTTAATGTTATACATTTATTAATTATATTCAATTCTCAACACCAAAACTTATGCCAAGACTGCTTCTGTGATATTTTTGTCTGATAGTTATCCTCTTGAAGATTCTCCAGGAAATGCTTGTCAGAACAGTGCTACCTAAATTCATAAATGTACATAACATCGGCTTGAACTTATAAGTGGCTTGATCTTTTTGTCTGGTTGCTTAAAAAACTATCTTTCTTTACCTTTAAAGTCCAATAAATTGACTAAAATTGGTCTTGGCATTGATTTTTGTTTTGTTTTTTGCGGTATGCAGGCCTCTCACTGTTGTGGCCTCTCCCATTGTGGAGCACAGGCTCCGGACGTGCAGGCCCAGCGGCTCCACGGCATGTGGGATCTTCCCGGGCTGGGGCATGAACCGTGTCCCCTGCATCGGCATGCGGACTCTCAACCACTGCGCTACCAGGGAAGCCCTTGGCATTGATTGTTTTGAGTGTCCTTTCTGTAGTACATGGCAAGTCCTTTCCACTTGCACATTCAATTTTTTTTTCAGAAAGTTTTGTTGCCTTATAATTTTGAGAATATGCTCTATTCAATTGTTTGACTTTTTTTCTTCAAGGACCTCAATTATACACAGTGGATTTTTTCATGTCTTCTCTCTTCATTTTCCTCATAATCTATATTTTTTCTCAAACATTTTTCTTTTTATTATCCTTTATTTCCCTGTTTTTATCCTACTTTTCTCTTTCTATTTCCATTGCAGTAGTATGTTTGCTCTTTTACTTATTGTAATTTAGCTTTTTTTTTTTAGGTTTAGATAATTCATTTATTCCTTTGATCAGTAGTCTAAGTTCAAAGGGTTTCAAAAGCAAAATAAGCAAAAAAATCTCTTGTGTTATATTTGCTTTGTACTCCTTACTATCTTATATGGTGCTATGAAAACCATCCAAAATAGGCACAAAATATTATTACTCCTATTTAGTAAGTGGGGTAACTGAGGAATGGAAAGGATTGCATTACTTGCCTAATACTATGCAGTAATTTTTCACAGAGGTTAGGATTAGAACCCGAGGTTCCTGATCCTCCAGCAATTTCTCCTGCTTGCTCACATTGCTGTTCCTCAAATTCATTCACACAGGTTGCTCTTAATTTAGTCTTGATTTCTAAAATTTTCCTTACTTTTTTTCTCTGTACTTATTTCTCATATATTTATCTCTTTATATACTTGGAGGTTTTTTTTTTTAACTTCTTTATATTTTCAATTTTCATTACTATATTTTGTAGTTTAAACTTGATTTCTAAAATTTTTCTTATTTTTTTTCTGAACACTATCATTTTTCTTTTCTTATCTTGCTGCTGTTTGGTTATCTCATCTTTAAACTTCTTTATTTTATTTTTGTCTTGTTTGGGGGTTCTATTGGTCTTCTTACACTTTTAAATTCATTTAAAAATTATAGGCAATAATCTCATCTACTTTTCTGGCATAATTTTTTCTATTCATCTTTCATTATCTAGCACTACATTATCCAGTTTATTATCTTTTCTCAACTATATATATTTTAGAGAGTATAACAATAATCTTTTTTTAAATGTATAGTTGATTTACAATATTGTGTTAGTTTCTAGTGTATAGCAAAGTGATTCAGTTATACATATATAATTTTTCAGATTATTTTCAATTATAGTTTACTACAAGATATTGAACATTGTTTTCTATGTTATACAATAAATCCTTGTTCCCTATCTATTTTATATATTGTACTGTGTATCTGTTAATCTCATACTCCTAATATATCCCCCAACCTTTTTTCTATGTCTGTGAGTCTGTTTCTGTTTTGTAAATAGATTTATCTGTATTATTTTTTAGATTCCACTTATAAGTGATATAATAATAGTATTTGTCTTTCTCTGGCTGACATATTTCACTTTGTATAATATTCTCTAGGTCCATCCATGTTGCTGCAAATGGCAATATTCTTTTTTATTGAGTAATATTCCATTGTATATATATATCACATCTTCTTTATCCATTCATCTTGACAATAATCTTTTAATTTGTCCTTGTTTATATGAGATGCATTTCATCAAAATTTTAAGGGAAATTTCCTGAATGAAGAAAGAAAGTGGTAGATTTTCTAGTTTCACTGATTAAGAACTACATCTTCTGTTATTAATATGAATATTTTTAGAGTCCTCTCATAGACACTTTCATACATCTGAGACCTGTTCTCATAAAACTCTCTCTGTAACTCTTATGCCTGAACATTTTCACTTCTGTACACCCAGTGTTCCTGTTTTGCTCTTTTTGTCAAATTTCAGAATTTTTTTCTCCTGTAGTCTTATGTCTCTGTCCTTCTGCAGAAGAATTTTTGGAATATTTCTAATGTCTTTAATGTAGTTTAACAAACTATCTTGGTTTTCTTGGGACTATTTTCACACTGAAAGTCCTACATCCATGGAAACCCCTTAGTCAAGGGCAAATTGAGAATGTTGGTCACCCAAAACTTAATGTTCATTCTTCTCCAATGCCAGGGTAGTACCATAATCGACTTGATGTCAAATCTACTCTGATAGTCTCACAGTTCCATAGTGTAGTGAGTCCTTTTAGTCTTTTCTGCACTTCCATGCAAATTAGAGCTTGTGGAATATTTTCTAATTTTACTGTTCTTTTACTCAGATCAATTTTCTGAGGATTCCATACTGAGAGGATCCCATTCTCCTCTGTAGCTGTGTATTGGGTATAGCCGTGTTCTCAGGTTCTTAGACTCCTCAATTCCCATTTACTTTATTCTATTAACTCTTCAGGAGCAAAACTTTGGTGGGTTCTGATTTGATGGTGATTGGACCTTATCAACTCATATTTTATATTTTCTAGGTATACCTTATTATTTTGTTCCTTTTTCCCCCTATTATTAGTTATTTTTCTGTCTATTTTATTAGTGGATTTGTGTAGATTTAAAAAATACCATTGAAATCATCTTGTCCTGACTCAGAATTCCCCAGAGTTATAAATATATACTTCTAATGAATATTTTTTTGATGGGTTCTCTATCTTTGTGTAGTATAGAGCTTCCACTATTATTGTGATAACCGGCAGGAGACTACATTAAGACAACACTTGCATTGAAAATTTCCATCTGTTGGTTATTTAATTTTATCTTTTTTTCCCCTACATTTCATCTTTGAAAAGGGAGATACCACTCAACACTCTTTCCCATGTGGACACTGGTAGAATAATAAAATTTTAACTTATTATAAACTTTTCCAGTTGATTTTGGACTATTTGCATAAACGTATTTAAGATTTGTTCAGATATTCTCTGCCCTGAATAATACAATAGTCTTGAGATGCACAAAACTGGCCCTTCCCTTCTAATATCCATTAATCTTTGGCAAGATGACTTACTTTAGTAGCATAAAGTTATTCCAGCTAAAGATCTATTTGAAATTGAGGAATCTATGAAACCAGTGTTAATGAAATAAAAACCTTAGAGTAAGAGTTAGTAACATTTAAAAAAAAAGTATCCCCAAGGGATGGTCTCTTTAACTGTCATAAGTGCTCCTGATATGAAGAATTTCTGCTACAATTTAGCCCTTAGAACAGGTGATCCCTTCTCCCATTCCTGTTCTCCTTTAATTCCAGCATTTTGAACAGTTAATCTCTTCCTCTGAGTATATCAAAACCTTATAAAAAGTATAAACACATAAAGTCTGTTGCAATTGATTTTATTTCTATAGAATATCAATCAATGTTCTAAATATGTTCTTTGGTAAAATTAAATTTGCAAAATTTCTAATAACTAAGTAAAGGACAAAGAGAATATAAAAACCTAGAAGAATATTGGACCTCCACTTAAAAAAAAAATTAGGCTTATTCAAGATTAGAAAGTCACCAGTTGGATATTTCCTTCAAAAATGTAAGTATAACAAACGGATTAAGTACTTGACATTTTCCTGAACATGGAAAATCGAAAGAATGAAAGAAAAATGTAAGACCAAACCAAGACAAATATATATATAAATTAGAAATATTTTAAGAGGCAGACAAACCATTTTCACAGAGGTTGAAAGTATAGAAATGCAGTGTTTAATTCAATGAGTGTCATATGAAAACCAAATATGACAATAATCCACATATATTAAGCACATTCTGAATAAAAAAGAGATTGGGAGTAAAATTTAAATTACTAGTGATTATTTGTAATTTGGATGCCTTCTGGTAACAAATTGATCTTGCCAATGAATTGAATAAACTTAAGGCCATCTTTCTGTTGGTAACCAATATATCACTCTAATTTAGTATTAGTAGCTACTCTAAAAAATATATGTACCAAGGACAGCATCACAGCGAGAAAGTAAAAAGCATTAGGATTCATCATAAAGAGTGGGAAAAAACATCACTTCTAATAGCTCAATTGGGGTTTAAGTGCATCCTCAAATTTTAAAAAGCTATTTATTTTTAGGAAATACAACTTTAACATTTGAAGAAACTGCTACTATTTCGATCTCTGTTTCATAAAAAAATGTGACATTAGAGAACAATTCAAAACCTAATAAAATATTCCAATTTAATTTTAGTCCATGTGGGATGGTTTGGCTTTTAGACAAAATAAAATGAAATAGTTACATAGTTGACATAAAACTCTTTGAAATATTGAATAAACAAAAGAGGTAAAATATTTTATTTTATCATGCACTATATATCAGTATCACCTTTCCATAACATAATGCTTTGGTTTCCCACAAAGGTGGTCATTCATTTGAAGGCAAAGCTATTTATTACTTGAATTGAAATTTTAAAATAAACCTCAACTAATGCCACCAACATTGTTGTGATATCTGAACAAAATATTCACCATAGAAAGTCATCATGGTTGTTCTAATATCTCACTCAGGCAGTACACACAATTTTGTACATTCACCCCATCATTTTCTCCATAAATAACCCAACGATGATAATCCATGCAGAAGAAAATGGAAGACAAAGTTAAAATAAATACTCTTCATCTACCATTGTTCCAATGCTGTAACATTTAACTTCTGCACAGACAATAATGCTTATCATTGACATTTCAGAAAAGAACTGAAAACATTGTAAACCATTTTCTGTTGTAAGAAATTATGGCATCCAAACAATGCTTCAGTCTAAAAGGGAAAGGCTGACGACTCTAACATAAAACAAAGCTCATCATAAAGCATGCCATTACTTCCTGTTACAGGAAACATGTGAAACTTTGCTAACAAGAAATTCAGCTTCTTTTTCTAAAATTCTCAGATTTCTAAGGCTACAAGATGGAATATAATTCAACATGAAGGCAATAGCAAGTGATGGTGTGATAGAAAACTAAATATTCATTAACTATTAAAATAATCACAAGTCATATCTTTCAAGTCATATGCAATACTAACTTTTTATTCTATTTCAATGAAGTACATTGTAATTTAAATAATTGAACCACAGAAATCTCATCTTTAGTGTTTATATCCTTCAGAAAACTTTTAAAATGTGCCTAGTTCTATCTATAAGGTAACTGAAGAGTATTTTGAGGATACTGGGGATAATTGAAGATTGCAAATAGAAAATTAGGAATTTTAACGAACTATTGATTATGCTAGTGAACAATGTTAAAAAACCTTCAGGGAATGGATTTATATTCAAATTGTGTGTGTGTGTGTGTGCTTATGTGCTTTCAGCTATTTTTGAAGATGGCAAATCTACACTTTGAGGGCTGTCAGGTTTTCAATGCAATAGAGTTGTTGAAAAGTACATTTTCATAGTTCAATTTGCTACCATTGGCCAAAATAATGTGACACATAAAGAGTGATATGATAAATTAATTGATTTCTTCACAACACCAGGCACAAAGATGTTTCTTTTATGTCTATGGAACGCAATGTAAAGTTCTGGCAACTGGCAGGATTGTAAAAATATTCGTCAGGTTTTTCTTCAGCACTAAATTTCTACAGAAAAAAATTAGTCCTGAGTCTTTTACACAGCACAAAAGTATAGTATTTATTCTATTTTTGATAGGAAATATCTGAGGTATTTAGGTATAGAAAACTGTGGACCCTATCATAGGTAGGAAATGACAGCATAATTCTATCTCAAAATGCTTTTTCAATACAGATTAAAATACTCAGCTTATTTACTTAAATGGAATTTCTATTGTTTTTTTAAAAAAATTATCCTCCATGAGTATTTTGGTTCAAAATAACAGGCCAGATGCCATCTCTAATTATTTAGGTACAGAAGAATAATCTCTAAGAAGCATAAGCTCTAGGAAATACTGTGAATAATTTTTTGAAAGAGTAGCTCAAATGGCTGCTACTTATCATCAGAGAGGTAGTATTACTGTTTATTTATAATAACCTAAAATTAATAAAAAAAAAAAAAAAGAGGAGTCAAACTCCCTTAAGCTGACAGGCTGCCAAGCTCTAACTGGCAGAGGGAGTGCAGAGAGATTCAATGTGAAAAGTGGAAGATAATGTGCTCACACACTAATGGGCACTGAACTAGACACAGGCTCATTTTTCACATCATGTCATCTCTAAGGTTTGAATAAAAAGTAATGGCCCGAATGAGCCTGGCTCTGTCTCAGACATTATCATTTGCCTCCTCAGTTTTATTTGTGTTGACTTGTACAGTCTAAAAAGATGACAGTCTCTGGGCCTCTGGATCACTCAGAGTGATAATACACAGCACGTTACACTGCTGGTGACAGGTTCTGTTCTCCTGGATGGCATATGAAAGGAACGCATCTCTTTCCGTCATTTCAAATGCTATAAACTGACAGAATAAAGAATCTTGCAGAGGGGACATCACAAACCCTGTCTGTTATGATGTTATGAGATAAACTGGAGTTTCTAGGGTATCTTGTTCAGGAAATTAGTGTCAGTCAAACTTTAGTGGGCTTTTTTTAAAGAGATAAATAGCAGGCTCTGGAAAAGTAGCCTTGCTTTATTTCATATGGCAAAACCGCCAAAACCATATGCTTGATCTTGAGGAAAACTATAGTTGTGCTGGCTTAAAAAAGATAGGTCTTGAGTTACCTAGTTAAAGTGTAGTAAGCTATCAATGGCTTCAGCAAGAAATAAATGTCCACATACGGCTGAGATGTTTAAAGAAATCACTAGGCTGATTGTATGAAAGAATAAATCAGTACTTTTAAATATTTTGGAAGGCTCATTTTTTGCTGAATTGCTAACTTAATATCCTGTTGAACTATAAACATGACAAGACTGTAATGTTTTTTTCTTGGTCCATTTATTCAAGGTTTTATCTTCTTTCTCGTTATTTCAGTAAATATTACTGAATTGACTTACAGTAGTTTGAATTTAACTGAAGGCACCACAAAATACCAGTTAAGTAGATAATGATATGCAGAATTTTATTAATTTATCCAAAACTGAATAGCATATGGCTTCCCTACTCTTACGTTTTTTAAAACATTACAGTGTCATAAAAAATTTACAGGTACTTGAACCATAATCTGCCAATTGTCATAGCTTTTCCCCATGTAATTTCAAGTACTTCTGTTATAATAAACGTTCCTTGCATGACTTAAGTTTAAGTGGTTATTTAAGTTAGACTTGCTCATTGTACTTTTCTGTCCATTTTCATATTCGAAACTTTTTTACTGTCAAGATGAATAGAAATGAATGTCAAAGAATGTTTAACACATACATTTATAAATGATCCTTTATTCAAAATATTTTTACGGACTCACTAAAAAATTTATCTCAAACTAGATTTGACCACATGGTTGTATTTTAAGAATAAGATAAGCCTGATGATTCAGTTGACTTGATATTAAGGCATAGGAATGTTTTAAAAATTAAAGATTGTAAGTATAACCATAGATAATGTGATTAAATAAAGGAAATTATGATAAAGAAGCAATGAGAATTTATTTTATGTGTGTTTCTCCTATCTCTGTGGATGTCTTATTAATCAATTAATACTTACGCTGTAGACCATGTATTTTAAAATTTAAATCTAGGCTAATCTTTAAAAGGAAAAATAAAGCACAGAGCCTATAGTTAGGAAAAAATATGAATTTTTTTCCAGTATGTTCACATAAAACATGCAGAAGGTGTGGTTCATCATCCAACAGGTGGATTTTCAGAATTTTCTAATGCTTGGAAAATTGATTTGACATTCTCTAAATTGTGGGTCTGTGGAATTATCTGCCCATCTATGCACCCAGGTGTTTGATGGGATTCTCCCTCACCTTCCATCAGGGCATTTTCATTTATACAATCCCATGTTGAGAGCCAGGCACCTGCCACCCACTTGCCATAGACTACTATACAGTCACTATCTTATGTTGGTTTATGGAGGTTATAGAGGGAGAAGTAAAGAGTGAAGGGATTAAAAAGGCCTTAATAGCATTACTTTGTAGTGGGGTTATCTCAGGTGGTTTGTTTTTTGTTTGTTTGTTTGTTTGTTTTTTGGTTTGTTTTTAGGGTTACTCAGCTTTCCCCTCAATCAAACAATTTTTATGAGACCCAGAATCGATCTACAAATCATTCTCCAACCTGGAGATCTTCTCTTGCTCTCTTCTTCAGGATAACTTTAGGACTTGAACATTGTCTATATTCACTTACTTACATTGTATCATTAGCTTGATGCCCTTTTTTTATAGCCCACCCCTTCCCCAGTGTTCTTAGGTAATTGTCTCTGGGTATCCTACTCTAGAAGGTGAACACACAACCGGAATTCTCTCTTTCTCTCTCTCTCTCTCTCCTCTCTCGCTCTCGCTCTCTCTTTCCTGAAAGCAATGTTTCATAAACAGTGAATACTGAGAACTGGTAACTGGAGGATGGTCAAAGAACTACTTTCTTTCATGGAGCTAGCCCCTCTGGGGTGAGGTTTGTTGAAATCACCTTTGGCTCCTGCAAATGAACTTCAGCTTTTTTATGCATTCAATAAAGAGCATTTAGAATACGAAATGTTACCTTAATAGAATCAAGGCTGTTAACTTAGTCAACTATTTACTAGCAATATTTTGAATAATAGTGATGAGTAATAGCACACGTTATTTCCTGAATACACACTTGTCTGATAGAACTCATTTAATAGTGTTGTGTGTGTGTGTGTGTATATATATATATATGTTATATATATATTTATACATATATAAAGAGAGAGAGAGAGATCTGAATAATATTAACATTTTAAACAAAGAACTCCTTCAAGTGAATATCATTCTATTACATATGTGGGAAAAGAATAGAAGAGTTGAAGCCCTTCAAAATCGCTTACCCGGTTGGTGTGCAGAAATGCATATATAATAGAATCTCTCTCTTTTTTTGTTTCAAAATAATATCTGTCCCTACAGAAAAAGGCATGACTTGTAGCCCCTACTAGAAATCTGCAAATCCCCGGCGTGTTCTATATCCAGCTGCGTCATGACTCACCACGAGGTAGCCCAGGGACGTCGAAAATGCAGTCTCTTGCTAAGGCTTACTGAAAAAGTCATTTTTGCTCTAGGAAATGGGAATTGCTGCCCAATCCCATTAGGATTCCGCCTCAGGTCCTTAGATTTACTTCTGCGTTTCTTTGTTCAGGTCTTATCCCTCCGCGTCGATGTTGAACTCGCCTTCCAGAACAAGTAAGCCTCTTCCTTGTAGTCTGCCCATGGAGTCATCAGGTTAAAGGGTGTATCTGCTCCATTCCTGATAAATGCCAGTGTTATCTGGCCCCTTTCTTTTGTGCATTTCTCAGTTAGATAGCAGGGTTAGGACATATCAAATCTTGTATTCTCCATGTCCTTTTTATTTTGGAAAGCTTTTGAGAGCTTAACATTTCCCCGTTTCTTGTTGTTCAGACCAAACCATTACCTTCTGAATCTGTTTACTCGTGGCCTCTTGCCTCCTACAGCAAATCCAGCCTTCCCCTTGTCATCTTCAAGGAACCAACCTCTGTCTCCCCTTTTTGTCCTTGTACACGCAGTCCTAGCTGTCACTTTTATCTCTGGTCAATGGTTAGAATCATTATAACAGTTAAGTAGGAAGTCAAATGATATCAAAGACAAAGTGCTTGAGATTCAAAAGAAGAGAATACAAATTTTGTTTCATTTAAAAGAAGTAATATATATTTACTAAGATTTAACTTCTTACACCATAAAAACCTTGCAATTCAAACTCACCAGACATGGTTTTATCCAAATGTTAATAAGTGTAATATATATATCATATATGTATATATAATATGTGTTACATATCAGCTCAGCATAACCAATTGGCCTTAGCTTCTAGAAATTTTTCATTTAAATCATGTATGAATTTTAAATGGATGGTAGTATGCTCCAAATCCCTTACTTCCCGTCTCCTGATAGATGATTGAATCCCCTTTTGTATGCTACTTACAAATAGTCTTCTATCCTCTGCAAAAAGACGTTCAACCATTTTTCTCTTAGAAAACCCATTCAGTTTTTAGGTAGTTATATTTAAAGAAAGTTCTTCCTTAACTTGAATTGAAATCTGTCCCTCAGTAATATCCAATTGTTGGATTTTATTCTTGCCTCTGGAATCATACAAATCACAGCTAAATAAATGTTCACATGCAGACTTGCAGAAAATTTTAAATATTTGTGTCTTGCCTAAATTCTCTAAGTTAAATAACCTCACTACTTAAACGAAGCATTGGGTCTTTCACCATCATGCTTTGTGTTCTCTATTCTTGTTTATTAAAATTCCCCTCAAAATGTGGTGCCCCAAGCTGAGTATGATGCTCTGGTCACCTCACACTGATTATGAAGCTAAGCTAAAACTTCACTGTGATTTTTATACAGGTTTTTCCGAGGCAAGCCTTCTTTATTCTGTCTTTGTAAACTTGGATTTTTTTAGACTCTGAAGCAAGGTGACATTAAATTAATCAGTACCCCATTATAACTATATTGGTTTGTCTATTTTTTGCCCATAAAGTTTTTTAGTTATTGACAAGTGAATATTTTCTATATCTTGTTCAGACTTAGGTCCTTCACAGATGTGATTGGTACACTCAGTGCTTATCAAAGTCCTTAATAAAATATTCCAGAAAAATTTTTAATTTGATTTTTTTTTAACAAATATAGAAATTTGTTTTGATCAAGAAGATAAGCTTCAATTAATCTAAAGGACCACAAAATATCAAAACTCTTATATTTAACTATGGTGATACTGAAATTTTGTTATAATACCATATTTTTATATTTAGAAATAGTAAGTTTATGCATTTTCATAAATATTTATTTTCTTGTATAATTTTAAGCTTTAAAAAGATTGTAAAAGCTGACAAAATTTGAAACATTATTTGACATCTTTCCAAAGAAGTTATTGATATGTTCAAAGGTTTCTGAACAATTCTATTGGACCAGGTAATATATTTTTTAAATGAAGAAGAATGGGTTTATTACTTATTTATTAATTTTGGGGGGCTGTGTTTGGGTCTTCATTGCTGTGCCCGAGATTTTCTCTAGTGGAGGAGACCTGGGAGATACTCTTCATTGTGGTGTGCAGGCTTCTCATTGTGGTGGCTTCTCTCGTTGTGGAGCACGGGCTCTCGGCACGCGGGCTTTAATAGTTGCAGCACGCAGGCTCAGTAGTTGTGGCTTGCAGACTCTAGAGTGCAGGCTCAGTAGTTGTCGTGCACAGGCTTAGTTGCTCTGCGGCATGTGGGATCTTCACGGACCGGGGCTCGAACCCGTGTACCCTGCATTGGCAGACGGATTCTTAACTACTGCGCCACCAGGGAAGTCCTGGACTAGGTAATATTTCTAAAGCTTCTTAAATGGCCTTTCTGGCACAGAGACTACCAGTCCAATAAAGCCTAAGTAAGCACCACAGTAGACTTGTAAGAGGAAAATATAATATTAGGTCAGTTATTTGTTTGAAAGTAAGGATTTCTAGACATATAAATACATCAGAATTTATTGTAGTAATACGTGTTTTTGTCTTTTTTCAAGAGTATCATACCATGCTGAGCACAGTCTATACCATAGTGAATTACATGACCTTTTTTCCCCTCAATGTAAGTATCAAAAACAGGTGAGAAGATGTAGTTCCAAGTAAACAAACCCAGACATTCTACTGAGTCTTCACCTGTGCATCTGGTTAAGTCACTTCATCTCCTGTCAAGGTTCCCTAACTATAAAGTAAACTAATGATATGTCACCTGTTTCAAGGGAATTTTTGAGAGTTAATGAATGTACAGTGAGCAACTTAAGGATCAAACACACTGGGCAAAAGACCACATTTTTATTATAGTGGATACTCACAGCCTTATGTAATCTGCCAGTCTAAACCATGTGCTGCTTTGGCACATGCTTACTGAAAATAGCAGACCAGTTTGTGAGCTGGCAAAATCTCAACATAGCAGATGGACATGCAATGAAATAACTAGCAAAGAGACCTTGTTTCAACATCAAATATGTTTCCATAGGGCCAGATTCCTGGGCAAAGTTGTTTTAGTGATGCAGCTACAACTAACGTAATGTGGTATATCTCCTTTGCATTAAGTCTTTGCTAACTTTTTCCATCTCTTTTGGGGAGTTATTTCAGGCATTCATCCATTTCAGATACTTGAAAAACTCATATTTGAAAGTCACAATGGCTTGGATCCTTTTAGTTAAAAGTCTTGAAACACCAGTGAAGAATGAGGTTTAAATAATACTTGGATTTTTTTTTTTATGGTAGAATCTGCAGTTATCAGGCCCCTAAGCAAAGAGGGGAGATTTATTGTACACCCAATTATGACACTTTTCACTCAGAGTTTTGTAATCTTATAGTGTCTCAAAGGAATGATGTTATTGAGCTCTTTACTAAATTAAAATATTACATATATTTTTGACTGTCTCCTTTGAAAAGTAATACATCCACATGGCAAAGTAAAGAGTAGAAACTCATCAAAATTAATGGAAAGTTCAAATAATTTTCAGCTATTGTGAAATGGGAGCCCTTCATATTTTACTGGTTAATATTATAATCAGAGAAATCTATGTGAAATCTATTCGGCGGGGCAAATGTGTACCTTAAAATTGTAAGTACAGTACAACACATTAAGGAAATAAATTATTAAAGTTTCATAGATGATCTGAACACATTTTGTTCTGTAATAAGTTTTACTATAGTGTTTGCTACGGGTATAAATTTCATTGAGATTCCTGGACACATCATAAGCCATAAGCATTAGGAATTTTTTTGACAAATTAAGAACAAAACCTAAAATAATGCACACATATGGCAAAAAGGCAATCAGACAATGAAAAAGGCAAATTTTTTCCCCTAGGGGAAAACCATTAGTGCCTCCCTGGATATGTAACCACTTAATAGTTGTTTGCGTTTGGTTATAATCCTCTGATGTGTGTGTGTTCTTAAATTTAAATGTTTATATATTTAAAATAATGTATCATGGAACTCTGCATATGACACAGTCATATCTATTTTAATAGCTTCTTATTAATTATTATATAAAAGACCAAAAATTTATCTAAACAGTCCCTCATTAGTGGCCTTTTTAATATCTGATAAGGTTCTCATTACTGATCTTATTCTGAAATATCTTGGATATTGTCACACATTTATTCCCCCAGATGAACCCTAGTGTCATTTTGTCAAATGCCCCCCATGTAAAAAGGCTGATGGAATTTTAATTGGTATTGAGTAGAATTTATGAATTTAATTTAGGGACAATATACTTCTTAACAAAGAACACTGTCTTTCTTACTATTCATTCAAGACTATTGTGATCTATAATTTGTATGATGTCTGGCATAAAATAGATCATAGATTTATAATTTTTTTAATAATCTATGATATAGATCATAGATTTATAATTTTTTAAAAATAGATCATAGATTTATAATTTTTAAAATAGTTTTTAATTAATAATTTATAATTTTTTAATAATATGTTATTATTACTATTGATGTTAATATAAAACAATAGAGTTTTCCTTTGCCTATATTTTAACTTGACATTGTTTGTATATAGAACAGCTACTTTCTATATTAATTGGCAAAACATCCACTTGACTGAACTATTTTACTGCTTGTTGACTATAGTTTATTCTCTTGAGTTTTCTTGCTTATATAGTCATACCATCTGCAAAAAGTGTTAAATTTTTATTCTCTTTGCAAATTTGTATGTTACTTATTTCTTTCTCTTCTTTAATTGCACTGGCTAGATTTTCCAGAATATTGTTCAATAATACTGATAAAGTAAGCATCTGTTCTGTTTCTAACACTTAAATAAAAATGTATTTAGTGCTAAACTACAGATATATGTTGGCTTTTGGGTTTTTATAGCTCTATCTCTATATTATTATATCAAAAATAACACATCTATTTCTAGGCTATTAACATTTTTTCTATGTTAATTTATGTATGTTATTTTGGGTGGTAGATTGTATGGTTTGTTCCCAGTGACTTTTTCTCCTCACACTTTGCATCATTTCTCATTCTATTGACTTTGGGCTTGACCATGTGATTTTCTTTTGACCAATGATGCATGGATGAAGAAGCTTTAAATTGGGTTTGTGTTTTTTACACCCAACCCTACCTCTGTGTCCTATGCCGTTAGAATGGAATACTCCAGATGGGTTAATCCTTCAGACTGGGTCCAGTTAGAAAACACAGTCAGCCCAGTCCAGCTCAACATAGCCCAGCAGAGCTCTTTAGAGTTCAGCCATACAGCAACCCATAGAACTTGTGTAGTGTGAGTGAGGAGCAAGTGACTAAATATTTATTTGTTTTATGTTGACATCATCTCAATCTTTCTAAATATCTTTGCTTGTGTCTTAATTAATGTATTATTTTAGTATGTTTTCTGAAAGGAAATGACCTTTGCATGTCTGGGATGAAACCCACCTGTCCACAGAATGTCATTTTATACACACAGCTTAATTTAGTTTGATAATATTTTTTTTTAGAATTTGGTATCATTTTAATAAGTGAGATATGTCTAAGGTTATTTTGGCTGTCTGGCTTTTTTATCTTTGTCAAGTTTTGCTAGCAGTGTTGTGGTAGATTAGGAAATATTTAGAAACTTTGCTCTGAAAGTAATGTTTTAGGTAAGTTTAAATAGTATTTGAACTTGTTTATTTGAAAAACTTTACAAACAAAACAATCCAGACCTTGTTTATTTTTTATAGGGAACCCTTTGATAATTTTTCATATCTTTGTTTATTGGTTTATTAAATGTTTATGTATATTTTACTAAAAATTCCTATAATTCACTTAGATCTTCAAGTATAGTGTATCTCAAGTGTTTTACAAAATAAGAGCTCCTGTAGTAATTCCAGTGTGCAACTGGGAAAGAGGTATATTGCTCTGTTTATTCCTATGCTGGCTCCTATCTGTTCTTATATAACAAGTCAAAAATAACTTGAGAAAAATCTTCCTTGACCATATTATGTAATGTACCTCCACATTGTGAGCCCTCAACCTTAATATAGATATCTATTTGTTTTTTAGAACATACCACTTCCAAAAATATTTTATCCATTTATTATAGTTTATTTTTTCTGCTAATATATATCCTCCATGTATTATAACTTTTGTGACCCAAATGCCTAGTACAATATCTAGAATTGAATTGAATGAATTGTAGTCTTTCTCTCTGTTTCATTTAGTAGATTTGATTGGTTATTAATATTGTAACCCTTGCTTTTTTTAGAATTTAAATAATATATTTTTCTCTCTCTGTACTTCAAACCATGGTATGGTTTTGTTTTAGATGTCTCCTGTACATAACACATAGTTGGCTATATTTCCAACCTTTGTTGGAGTTAGAAGAATGCATAAGTTTTTAGCTATTTATTTTCTGTCCTTTATTTTTTTTTTATGTTTATATCTGGTAATTTTCCAAAATTATATATTTGTGTCACTTATGAATTGGGTGATTGTAAACAAGAGATCACCCAGTTTTCTGAGTAGAGAAAAACTGTAAAGAAAATATAAGCATTGAAGAGTAAATCTCAAACAAGCCAAGAAAGCTCTTCAAATCCAAGATTAGGTTCCTAGGGATGTGTCAGCCTCTAGATTATTTTTGACTAAATAATATAAAGAACTTATTGCATAAGGTATTAGAACTGCAAGGCAAAGTATGTCTAACTTGCTTTTCATTGCAGAGGTGAAAAATGATGACAAGACAATATTAAAGAAATAAGCTTTTCACTTAATTCTGTAGTTGTATGACCAGGATTGTGAGTCTGTGCCCACACAAGGTGGACTGTTATCATTGGGAGCTCCACAAAAAGCAGTAAACTTCAAAAGACTGTACCCTGAAGAAAGGGATGATTGAGAAAAGTAACCATCCTTCAATATAAGAGATGGAAAAAGAAGCTTATCTTTCCCTACCTGGTTTATTTTTGGGAAACAAACAAACAAACATCTCCTGAGAATTTGTGAACATTGGCCTATACTTTACGTAAATTTGAAATTCAAATTTACTTATCCACATAATCTGACAGTCTTTTTTAATCAACAGTGAGAGGTAAAATTTTCTCTCACACCAGAAACAAATATGCTGTACAAGACAGAACAAATACAAAAATATTTTAGAGACTTATCTTGTCATCAGTGGTGACAAGATAAGTACAGAAGCTGAAAGTGTTAGAAATGGTTATAGCAATTTAATGGAGTAAGTAATAAAAATTTGGTCTAATATTTTTTAAACCTAGTACTTTTATGTCTCCATTTATTTCATTTTTTCTAGCAATTCATTTTAATTTTATTTAGAAAAGTATAAATCTGTGATGGATTTGAAAGAAAAAATCATTCTTCACTACTAATATTTTGAGAAGCAAATATGTTCCATGAAAGATGGCAAATAATTTAAAAGATAGAGTCTAGCTCACAATTAAAAATTACAAGACACATGAGGGGATAAAAAAGACACTATGATTAGGAGTCTGTACAAATAAAAATAATAGCAGGATTAGACTTCAGAAAATATCATTCATATGTTTAAACTGATTAAGTTGAAAAACAGCAGAATAGAAAACAGAAATAGAGCATGACAACATAAAATAAAGCCAAGATATGAAAAAAATAAAAATAAAAACTTAGTGGAAAAGTTAGCCATCAAATTAGACATAGTTGAACAGAGAATTAGTAAAATGAAAGATAAAAATTTTATAAATTATTTTATATGTAGCTTTGAGAGTAAATGAAATGAAATACAAAACATGAAGGAGAGGTAATGGAAAAGGTTAAGTGTAGTGAATAGCCTCTATATATCTACACAGTGTTCCAAAAGCAAATTTCCCAGCATTATTAACCCATGAATTCTCAGAAGTGGGATATACAAAATCCTAAATAAGATAATTAAAAATATTGTAGGGAAGTTCACTAAAAGGAGGAGAGACAGTCTTAAACATAACCAGAGATTATTAATAGGATTACATGTAAAAGAATGACACTTAGGGTTATATGTAACTTTTCCAGAGCAACATAAAACCATAAATCGATGGGGGAAAATATCTTTAAAATGTGGAGAAAAAATATTTGTCAAGTCTCAATTCTATATACTGCTAGTTTATTATTTGGAGAGAGGAAAAGAGACATTTTCAGAAAATGAGATAGAGGGAGAATAACACTCTCCCACCCTTTCCAAAAGGGAATGATGTAAATCAGAAAGAAGAAATTAAGAGAAGAAAGGAGTGAGATAAATAAAGCAAAGATGAGCAATAAAAATTGATAAATATGTGAGAAAATCTGAATAATCTCTGACAATACAACAGAATTTTTGTTGTAACAATGATGACTTTTAATTGGCTAATGAATACTGAATATCATGTAAAATATAAGCATCTTTTGGACTTGGGGATTCAAAAATTGTGTTTTTTGTGAGAATGGGAGTAATAACTAGTATCATTAGATTTTGCTACATATATATTAAGAATTTGATGATAAATATCAAAAGGAGAGAAACAAAATGATTAATTTCCATAGTAGTAAAACAAAATATGGAATAAAGAAAGCTTGATCGATCCATGAAAATAAAAGTCAGGATAAAAGGGGAAAAGGAAAGCAAATGATGGTAAATAGAAAACAAAAATAATATGGTGGAAATAAAGTCTGTAAACATAGCAAGTATAAATGGACTGAACTTTGTATTTAAAAGTTTTTAAATACATAGTTTTAAAAATAATAACCTACCTTAATCTAAATGAAAATGATATACTTCCAATAATATAAAAATATACTTATAAAACTAATATATAGATCTAAAATGGATCTTTAAAGATAAAATAGGAAGAACATACCAGAAAAATATAACTCTTATGATTTTTTGTTTCATTTAACATAGTTCCAAATATATACAAACACTAATTGGCATAATTATCAGGAGAAATAAATAAGTCTATCTTTATGGATTTTAATATACTTATTTCAGTAATTGATAGATTGAGTGGAAAATATTAGTTAGAATATATATTACTTGTACAACTCAGTGAGCAAATATATGTTCGTATGGACATATATAATATCTATAACTGTCATGTAGAGAACTTGAAATTTTTTTTAAGCACACATTATACACTTATGAAAATTGAACACATACTAGGCCACAAAATAAATCTTTACAACAACAGAAAGGTCCAGGGGAGTAATTGTTGCTTAGAACAGGTTCTCTAACCTTGAAGGAACTAAGATAGAGTTAAATAACAGAGTCAACCCCCATAACCTTTTAAATAATGTATTTCTAAATGACCTGTGGTCACATGAGAAATTATAATGAAAATTAGAAAACACTCAGGATTATACAATATTGAAAATGTTAAATGGTAAGTATGGAAAGTTGCATAAGTGACAGAAAAATCCAAAATTTTGTATATTTATATAAGAAATAAAGTAAAAACAAAGATAGGGAGTTCCTTAAAATGATAACTTACCAAAACTACTCAAGATAAAATAGTGCTTTTGCATATGAATATCTACACACCTACACCTTGCCCTTTCCTCAAAAAGTAGACACTTCTGTAGATGATTTTATAGGTATGTTGTATTTTACATTTAAGCACCATAAAAGCCAATATTATAAAAATTCATGTAGAGAAGAAAAAACTTCAGTGCTTACCAAATCATTTTCTAAAGGTGGTATAGATTTTTATAGCAAACAGTGCAAAAGCATATGAGAAATGGTAATTAAAACCAACCTCATTTATGAACATAGGTAAAAATATATTAAAAAAAAAATCACCAAACCAGAATGTTCAAGGTTGATTTAATGTAAACATACATCCATTTAGACATCACATTAAAAGATAAGGTAGAAGGAAAAAAGTACAATTTCAATAAATGAAGGAAAAACTATTAGATAATATTTACATTTTATAACACTGAAAATAAAGGAAAAGCCATTAGATAAAATTTACAACATTTTAAAACTCTAGAAATAGAAAAATACATTTTTGTTGATAGAGGTTATTTATTAATACTATAAATTTACAAAATATTATTCTTCAAAGCAAATAAATAGCTCCCTTTAAATCCATGTAGGAAATAAGTGTGCCTTCTATCATAGTTCTATTCAACATTGCATTAGATATTCTAAACAGTGAAACGAATAAAAGGAAAAATATTTGGAAATTGAAGAAGAAAAAACGGTAATGTTTTCAGACAAGGAGTTGCCTACCTATAAAATCCAGGCAAATATATAGAAATATTAATAGATACAAAAAGTTATCCCAAATCATAACTACATGTTTATGCCAGTAAAACATTATTAGAAAATATAGCTGTAATATAAAGATAATATTAGAAATGTAACAGACTGTAAAATACCTAAGGTTAAATCTAACATCATTGGTTAGCATAAACTTTAGACATAGATGATAAGTCTCCCTACAGCTCACCCCAACAAGTAACCATGGTTAGTGGGCTCTTTATTTTTCCAGATAAGTGTTATGCACACAGAAACCTATAAAACTGTATATTCTTTTTTTCCTTCTCTTTCCCCCTCAAAGGCAACATACTATATATATATTTCTGTAACTTATGTCTTTATTTTTTTATTTATTTTATTTTAAAAATAAACATAAAATGATCTTTTTATGTACAGTTATTTGAATTTCAGCACGTGTACAGATTTGTGTAACCATAACCAGAATGGGGATATAAAATAGTTCCCTAGCATCACAAAATTTCCTGCTGCTATCACTTTGTAGTCAAATCCTCCACCAGCTCTTAACTCCTGGCCATCATTGAGCTAGTCTACATCACTAAAGTGTTTTTGAGAACATAGTGGCACCATACTGTATGTAACTTTTTGAGACTGTCTTCTCTTATTCAGAGTAACATCTTTGAGATTCGTCCAAATTTACATATCAATAGTTAGCTTCTTGTTTTGTTTTTCTATATTTTCTTTCACTTTTGACCTTAATTATAAGGTTTATTTCCATGCACTTAAAAAAATATTTTAACAAATTTTTCAGTCGAATGTGAACTTTTTGATTTAAAGGAAAATTATAAAGATAATACACAGTATTCTCATAAACTCCATACCTACTTTGTCTTATATCTTGTATGATACACTTGCCATAATTAAGGAACCAATATTGATATATGATTATTAACTAAAATTTATACATTATTTATATTTCTTTCATTTTGCCTAATGTTTTTCTGTGCCAAGATCTCACTCGTGTTACTACTTTACATTGATGATCTTTACAGTTTTGAGAAGTACTGATCAGTTATTTTGTAGAACGTCTCTTAATTGGGATTTGTCTGATGTTTTTCTCATGATTAGACTAAGGTAATGGGTTTTTGAGAGAAGACCACAAAGGTACAATACCATTTTCATGACATCACATCATACCATATACTATTAACATGGCTTAGCACTTTTGATATTAACCTTGATAACCTGGCTAATTCATCCCTTTTATTGCTGAATAATATAGTATTCCATTGTATGGATGCAGCATAGTTTGTTGACCCAGTCACCTACTGAAACACATTTAGGTTGCTTTGGAGGTTATTAATAATGCTGCTATAAATACTTGTGTATACGTTTTGGTGAGAATATAATTTTTCCTTTCTCTAGGGTATTCTCTATATACCCAAGAGTAAGATTGTTGAGTCATAAAGTAAGAGTAGATTTAATTCTGTAAGAACCTGCCAAACTGTTTTCCAAGTGTACCATTTGACATTTCCACCAGCAAAGAATGAGAGTTCCTGCTAGCATTTGCTTTTTTCAATATTTTCTGGAAATATATTTTAGCCATTATATTAGGTGTGTACTACTAACTCATGGTTTTAATTAGCATTTTTTAAATGGCATGTGAGGTAAAATTTTTCATGTGCTTTCTTGCCATTTGTATATCATTTTTGGTGAAGTGTCTAAGTCATTTGTCCATTTTTTAAAGTTGGTTATTTATTTTCTTACTGTTGAATTTTGAGTATTATTATATATTCTGGATACAAGTCCTTTGTCATATATATGTGGTTTCCAAATGTTTTCTCCCAGTCTGTAGCTCTTTCATCCTTTCAACAGGGTCTTTCAAAGAACAAAAGTCTTTGATTTTAATAAAGCCCAATTCATTGATTTTTTCATTTATAAACCATTCTTTTGGTGTCTAAGAACTCTTTAGCAAGCCCTAGGTCTCAAAAATATTATAATATCTTCTAAAAGTTTATATTTACATTTAAACCTGTGATTTTCATTTTGAGTAAATTTTTTGTTTAAGATGTGAGGTTTAGTTCGAGGTGAATTCTTTTTTTTTTTTTTGCCTATGGATATTGAATTTCTCTAAACTAAGGGTTGAAAAGACTATCTTTCCTCCATTGAATTGATTTTGCTCTTTATCAAATGTTATTTGTCCATTTTCTGTGGGGTGATTTCTATTTCACCCCACTGATTCATATGCTTGTCCCTCTGCCAACATCACACAGTATTATTTGCTGTAGCTATCTAACAATAGGCTTTGAAATCATGTAGATTTAAGATTAAGATTCCTCTTAATTCTTCTGTTTCAAAATTCTTCTAGCTATTCTAATTCCTTTACTTTGCCATATAAATTTTAGAGTAAACTTGTCTATATGAATGGAGTATCTTGCTGGGATTTCGATAAGAATTGTGTTAAAATTTTATGTGAATATTCAGATAATTGACTATTTTACTTAGTTTAGTTTTCAAATTCATGGACACAGTATATCCCTTCATTTCTTTAGACCTTCATTGATATATTTTCTGAGCATTTTGTAGTTTTAAGCATATAGATCTTATAAATGGTTTGTTAAAGATTTGTAGCTATGAGTTTCATGATTTTAGAGCTATCATGTTATTTTTTAAAATTTGTTTCCAAATTTTATTAGTTCTATAATTCTTTTTCATAGATTTCATGAGACTTTCTATGTAGTCAGTCATATCCATATGAATAGGAGAGTTTTATTTTTTCTCTTCCAATCTGTATGTATTTTATTTTTTCTTTTTCCTGTATTGAGTTGACTAGATCTTCCAGTAAGATATTGGATAGGAGTAGTGAGAATGGATGCCCTTGCCCTGTCTCCTGTCTTAGGGGGAAAGCATTCAGTCTTTCCCCACTAAATATGACATTAGATGTAAGATTTCTTTTTTTAGATTCCTTTATTATATTGAAGAAGTTCCCTTCTAGTTCTTGTTTGCTAAGGGTTTTATCATGAATAGCTATGGTATTGAATTTTCTGAAATGTTTTTACTGCATCAGTTGATATGATCATGTAGATTATAATAGATTAAAATGATTAATTTTTGAATATTGAATATTACAATTCCTGAGGTAAGCTCCACTAAGTCATGATGCATTGCTTTTTTAATTTTTAGATTTGATTTGGTAATACTTGAAGATTTTTTATGTCTATTTTCATGAGAGTTAATGATGTCATTTTTCTTTATTTGTACTTTCCTTATCTGAATTTTGATTCAAGATAATTCTGCTCTCATAAAATTAGATAAGAATTTTCCCTCCTCTTTTATTTTATGGAAGATATTGTACAAAATCAGTTTTATTTGTTCTTTAAATATTTGTTAGAATTCACCAGTGAAATCTTCAGGTCTGGAGATTTCATTATTGGAATGTTTTTTAACTACAAATTCATTTCCATTTCTTTGATAGTATAGGACTGTTCAGGGTATCAATTTCATCTTAGGTGATTTGATAGTTTGTGCTTTTCAAGGAATTGTTTTATCTAAGTTTTAAGTTTATGTGCATAGAGTTGTTCATAGTATTCCTTTATCATTTGAATATCTGCTGGGTCTGTAGTAATTTTCTTATTGTATTGGAGAAATACTTAGTAATGCAATTAATGGACTGGATTTGTGTATATTTAAATTTATTTTTAAAAAGCCGGCTAAACAGTTTTTCAAAATAGTTTGCCATTTACATTCCCATCAAAAGTTATGAAATTTCTGCCTGTTCTAGTTCCTCTCAACAATTGGCATAGTTGTTATTTTTACTTTTAGCCAAGTGTTTTCCAAGTTATCTGTACCATTTTGCATTCCAACCAACAATGCATTAATTTTGTATCTTTGCTAACACTTGGTTTTGTTGGTCTTTTCAATTTTATCCCCATGGTAGTGGGTGCATAGTAGTATCTCATCATGTTTTCAATTTGCGTTTCTCTGATGAATATTAATGTTGAGAATTTTTTAACGTGATTTTGATCCAGTTAAGTTTTTCTTTAGTGAAGTGTCTATTAAACCCTTTTACTCATCTTTCAATTGGCTAGTTTGTATTCATATTGTTTAGTTATGAGTTACTTACATATTCTAGATAGTTCTTTGCCTGTCATTTCTATTGCTGATATTTCCTATTAACCTGTCTTTTCATTTTTCACAACACTGTCTTTTAAAGAGCAACTGTTATTAATATTGATAAAGTCAATTTATCATATTTCTTTCATCTATATTTTTAGTGTCCTAAGAAATCTTTGCCTGTTCCTTTGCCTGTCAAAATACTTTACACCTCCCACACACCCCACTGAAGACAAGGATCTTGAAACACTTATTTTGCTTGGTTTTTACCCCCATAGACTCCCTGACCAATACTCATGTTACTATAATCTAGAATAGTAATTCCACACTGTAATTAAAGTAATTATTTAATATTATCAATATTTATTTATATTTAACATTATGTTTACTTGATATGTATGCTCATTAGTGCTCCTTGAAACCCACCTTTTTTTTCTTTTGCTGTACGTGGGCCTCTCACTGTTGTGGCCTCTTCTGTTGTGGAGCACAGGCTCCGGACGCGCAGGCTCCGCGGCCATGGCTCACGGGCCCAGCCTCTCCGCGGCACGTGGGATCTTCCCGGACCGGGGCACGAACCTGTGTCCCCTGCATCGGCAGGTGGACTCTCAACCACTGCGCCACCAGGGAAGCCCTGAAACCGACTTTTTATCCTGTTTTTTTTTTGTTTTTCCTGAAGTACATTCTCTGATGCCCTACTATCCTATTAGTCTAGTTTATCCATGTATAGTATGGTATAGTACAGTATAGTATAGTATAGTGTAGTATACACATTACTATACTATACACTAATATATATAACAGGTTAACTTTCTGAATTCTTATATGAATGAACATCTTTTTTATTTTGCCTTAGTGCTTGCTGAGAAATTTGTGGCCAAAATTATTCTGTTGGATATAAATTATAAAAACATTGTGCTCTGAAAAAATGATCTCATGTTCCTTAGTAAATATTTAAAAATAAAGATCCATTTATTATTTTATTTTATGGAAAAATTCCAGGCAATCTTCTACACTTTTTTTCTCTTTTATTCATTTTATTCTCTTATTTTGGTTATATTCTTGGATGTATATTGGAATGTCTCAATATATCCTCTATGTCTCTTGGCTTGTATTTTATATTTTACATATTTTTACATCATTTTATGTTGTTCAGGAAGATTTTCTTAGCTTTTATCTACATCCTTTTTGCTATCAGGCCTTATATCAAGTTAAAATTTTTGTTGCAATAGGTAAAATTTTTCATTTCCAAAATCTCCGATTTTTTATACTCATCTATTCTTATTTAATATGTATGAGTTTTAAGTATTAAATAAACACCTTTTTCAGATTTCTCTATTATTTATGTTTTCTTTGTTGCTACCTTCAATTAATATCAAGGTATTTCCAACATCAGACGTTTGGTGATATTTCTATTACTTAAAACTTCCGAAGGTTGTGCAAACTCTGCAGAAGATATTAGTCCTCTGGAGCAATAGGAGACTGGGTTGCCCTTCTCTGTGTACAGCTGTGGATATTTCTTATAAGGTGGCTACAAAGATTTTCTAATACAATGTGCCTTGTAAGCCCCAGAAAATTCAGCCACCGAGACCACCAGGCACTATGCTTCGCCATCTTCCCAGTGAAGCAGACGAGTACTTCTAAGAAAAGCTTCAAACTTTTACCACAGTCTTGTTTTTTACCTTGGTTTTATTTTTGCTCATCCCTCTAAAACAATGCTTCCGGGAATTAGTCCACAGATGACGTCCCTGCTTGGTTTTCAAAAATGATTAGTTTATTTTTTTGTTTCTTTTCTACAATATTGGGGTTTGTTGGGCTTTGAAGCTAGAAACTTCCTTGAATTTCTATACAGAAAAATGTAATCTATGTATGTCTTACAAGTAAAAGCACACCATGCAAAGATAACTCTCTCCTTAACAATATTTTGTTGGTACATTTATTAAAGTAGAATTTAAAATAGGTTGTAAATATTTTGTGTTTCCATTTCCCATAGCAGACTATGAACACTTTGAGGTCAGGAACTGTATATTAGAAAATGTTAGTATCCTACATAATATTCACTCTCCTCTTCTTTATTAACAGAATTCCAATTTATTTTGGAGTGGATGTATGGCAGCTAAGAATACATGCCCTGCTCCTTTGCAGCTAGAAGTAGGCATTTGACACAATTCTGGCCACTGAGATGTAAACACAATTTATTGGATATGATTTCTGGAGAGGTTCTTCATTGGAGATGATCCAGCTGGCCTGCATAACTTTTGCTTTTTGCCTTTCTTCTTCCTGCTCGGAATGTGGATGTGATATAAATTAAATCACTAACCTGTAGTATGATTGTGCCATTCAGGTCATGTACTCACATGTGAACCAAGATAAAATGTCTATGAACTATTAAAGGATGCTTTATGTAAACCTAAGTTCCTGGAACAATAACTCTCTAGGGAAATGCATGTATCTTAATTGGCTTAGTCTAAGAAACATGTGTCTCTGGACCTGGCACTAATTTCTTCTAGACTACATGGCTGCTATACAATGAGGAAGCAATAAAATGGATATTTCAGGAGTCACTTAAAATATGGATTCTATAGTCCATATTTTCAGTTACCCAACAAATATATGAATCCCTCCCCTCGTTTACACATTTCAGTAAACGCAATCTATAGGAAGATAATCTAAGCTACCCTTCATCTAACATATTTCACATCATCCTTAAAGAATACTCTTAGGTATCACTTTACCCACAATGCTTTCCCCGACCTCCTCTTTTCCCATGCCATGTCTGCCCTCCTCTGTGCTTCTAACTTATTTTTTGCCCACCTTTATTGCTTCACTTGTCACAATTTATGACAATTATCATATTATTTGTCTGTTTACCCAACTAAAAGATCTATCTTGTTGTTATACCATCACTGTGTACATTAATTGTGAATTCAATGTTTAGACCATATTGGATATTCAATAATTATTTGTTGAACTGTAATTCAACTGCAAGTGATTCTATTTTAGTTCATGTTTTCTTTAAGCCTATATATTATCAGAATATCAAGAAATGGAGTGCAGACTAAAACCAGCTATTTAAATTAAAGTTTCAGAAAGTTTTCTGTCCTTGTGAACTTTAATAACTAGAGCATCACTGGTAATATGTTAATTACTATAAGCTTAGAATGGCCAAATAATTCCCAAAGAAATTCAAAATATAACTATGATCTGAAAAATAGCATGGACAAGTTTTAAGCTAAAAAAGTCCAACTATTAACTCTGCTTAAGTGTGCATGTGTACCTGTCTTTTTTTTTCTCTCTCTATCTCACACACAACATACACACACTCACTGAAATGTCAGCATTTATTTCCTTAGAATGATTGGTTAGGTTGTGATGATGCTGCACAAATGTGGTTATGAGATACAGTTGCAGCATAGCATGCCTAACTGCATTTATTTTAAGTTTTTTCACATTCTACCGTTTTTCTTCTTAAAAAGTAATTCCCATAATTATTTCATTAAAAAATAACAAGCATAATTAAGGCATAGCAATATATAATTCTTAGGATTTTAAATAAAAAAGAACAAACACACTGAAAAATTAAAATATTGTTTTTCTGAAAATAAGAGCATTTTATTCTTTAATTAGAAGTCATAAATTTAGCTGAATGTGGAAACATTCAATTTAGAAAAGTATGAGCATAATTATTAACTAACTTCTATTTAGGAAAAAAAAAAAACATAGATACAGACACAGTACACACCCAGTTGATTTTTAAGCAGGAACAATAGCCATAAATATATATTTTAAATTCTGTCTATACAGCTCTCTGTTTGGCTACAAATATGTCCAGGTTAAATGAAAATGTTCCCAATTGAAGTGTACCATTATCCATTCTACCCTTTATCAGCTTCACATGTACGGTTCTAAGGTAAACATGCAATCATATACTTGGAAATTTTGATTTTGAATCTTGACAGCACATTTCCAAAGGTATAACATCTTAATCAAATTTAAAAATAAAACATCCCAGTGCTGAGCTTGGTTGT
Source organism: Delphinapterus leucas (assembly GCF_059928025.1). Classification (NCBI taxonomy): domain Eukaryota; kingdom Metazoa; phylum Chordata; class Mammalia; order Artiodactyla; family Monodontidae; genus Delphinapterus; species Delphinapterus leucas. The sequence continues at coordinate 75,561,244 of NC_143136.1, read as the reverse complement.
AAACCTAAAATTATATAACATACATGTTTTTGTGCTTTGTCAATTACATTTGAAATAGGGGACTGTTTGTTTCAGCCCTTCTAAAAATGAGACGAGGATGAGAAAACAACCTATTTCCTTATTAGGTTCAGAAGTCAAAGGACTCAGCCAGGAGCCGCAGGCTTCAAGAACATAGAAGATTAAGACATATATTGGATTCATGATGGAGGGCAGAAAGTTCATTTTCAAAATAAAACAGAATTTTATTCATATTCCTTTTAAAATTCAGATTGCCATTTGCCAGATGACCTGTGACATGGCAGCAGTGTATTACATTTTCAATGAGCAGTCTGTCTGGGGCTGCTAGTGGGAGAAACTGCTTCCTGGTTTCTAGGTTTTTATTTTTTTAAGTAAGATATTGTTGTCAGAATTTTAGATAGTGCAAACAGGGGCAAGGTAACATATTTATTTTTAATAGGGAGAAGATGTAGAATAATATAGGCATCAGTATTATGCATGGAATAACCCTGTAAAAAAAAAATCACAACAGCTCAGGTAAAATGTGTATACGGGACCATCAAAGATCGGGATGCCAGCATCTCAATGAGAAATAAGAGCAGGCCAAAAACATGAATCTTTATTTAAAAAATAAATACATGTGAATGCCTTTTTAAACAAGTTTTGGTAGAGTGCAAGACAAGCCAGGGACTAGATTTATCCAGCTCACCATCTGTCAAAATTATATTATAGACGACACATATGCATAGATACAAGACCACTGATTTTCATATATATTAAAACCTGAAACTACTGCAGGATATGAAAACCTACAAACTGTTAAGCCAAAAGGCTTACATCTAGAACTTTTTTTCCCTCCACATTGTTTTAATTCTATTCTCTTCCTGACCGCATTCAGGAGAAATGGACATATAGTCAATGGAAATATATAAAAATTAAATTTCATTTAGGAAAAATCAAAATAGAAACTTTAGAAAATATGAAAGTAGGAGAAAGGTTGTGCCCTTTATTTTTGGAGCTGCTTTTGTGGGTGAATATATACAGTTAATATCTTACATTGTAGAAAAGAGGTTTTAAGATGAGGTTGAGGACAATTTAAAGTCAGATAAACAAAGGTGATGCCTGTAAAGGTAGAAAACTAGCAATAATGAGACATGTTACTCATCATGTAACAAACATGTTACAGAGCTGTTTATATTTCACCCTTGAGCATAGCTTTGTGATATGTTACTACCGTGTGTTATTTCTGTTAACCTCTCAAATGAGAAACAAAAGGCAACAAACACACCAGTTTTGACTGCTTTGGCACCATACATTTCAAGTGGAATGAGGGAAAGAGAGAACTCTTAACCTCATACTTACTTTGAACAAATAATGTTTATATATTTTTCTCATATATTGATTAGAATAATATGTTTACCTGGTAGCAAGTATTGGCTTTAAGCCATTTGCTGTATTTAAATAAATGATTGGTTTGTAAGTACAGCTCTGAAAGCTTTTTTTTTGTCCCTGGAGATGATATTGTGAAATCATATCCTTCAATAATAATTGTTTGAACAACAACACAAAAAACCAACATAACTTCTTATTGAACTAGATAATTATCTCTTCTTATCAATAACACAAACTTTCCATATTATACAAATTAGTCTCAATACTCATTTTTATTAAATAAATATTTTCAGGTAAAAACCTTGAAAATTTGTTATTTTTAAAAAATGACAGCAGAAGTAAATTAAATGACAGTGGATTTCACTTTAAGAACAGATATTCTATAAACAGATAATTTCTATTATAATTTAAAACTCATGATAGGAAAGGAAGAGAAAATTAGATATCCTTCTTAGGCTCTTCCCAAATGTGTTTGCACACTTAACACTGCAATTATGAGCCATGATGTCTCAATGTCCTTCCAACTTCTTAATGGACAATCTCCAAAGAAAAGTTCATATCATTCTTTTTTTTGTAGTTTTAATTTAAATTAGGTAAACATTGTCTTTCCATGAAATGTTTAAATACCCATGATTTTAGACATTATATTTTGTGTGTGGTTTTGTAGCCAATGGGAAAACTGAAGAGATGATTTTGTTGTAAGCTTTGTTTTATTTTAATTGTTAAAATACAGTTTGAAATGCACACAATCTCCATAATATTCAAAACAAAAGGAAGATCTTTTGATTCTCCTACAAGAAAGGAAGGAAGAAAGAAAAGAAGGCAGAGATAAAGAAGAAAGGAAAGAAGGAGCGGAGGGAGGAAGGAGTAAACAAATGAAGGAAGAAAAGAGAATCCTTAAACCAATAAATTCGAAATGCAGTAGAAGTACTTTGGGATAATATGATTTGCACGTGCTATATGTCAAATTATACACTCTTTCCTCACACACATTTCACATTACCAAAAGCCTGCAAATCCTGATACTCTGGCTTTGTCTATGCCATTTATTAGTCCAGTCTGCCTAGACTTAGTGCTATTGAACAGATTTCATTACATAGCGTGGAAAATGACTGTCAAAATTGATGAAATTAGTATCTTTTGAGCTATAATGTGCTTGGCATATGTCGCTAGGAATGTTTTCCAGTAGCTCACACAAGCACCAAACAAAATTTTGAGTTTCTTCCTATTGACTAGCAATAGACTGATATATTTTAAATTATTTTTAAAAAAGTTTTGAGCCAGCGACTTAACCAGTTGAACCCCAAACAGAAAATAGGCACCGAATTTTGCAATACAATGGGATTGAGATTGCTTCTTCACTGAGCTAATTCTCCCAGAATCCACTGTTCATCTCATCACTCCTTATAAAATACAGAATCCTTAATTGGTCTGTGCTTCTCCAACATGTTTTTAATGAAAACGCAGCACATAACTCTTAGTTTGTTGGCTGCCAGAGCCCAATTTACAAAAGTGAGAGTGCGAGATAAGAAAAGAGTACATCTGCAGAGCAGGCTGCGCAATGAATCACACGGTGCCAGAGTTGAGTAGAATATAATTGAGTCCAACATCTCTGAGCACTTTCACCATAATTAATGATAATCTGTAACAGAGGAATCTGAGATTCCAGTTCAGAGAACTGTTTAATTAGGCCAAGTAATGAAAGCAGAAGCAGTACAAGAATATGGCCTGTCTCATGATTAATGATTCATGCTACTGAACACAAAAGTGCCGCACCGTTAACTCTAACGGATGCTGCATCTCTCTGGCATTTACAAAATAGTGAAATGCATGCAGTTTTGTATTTTAAAGATGTAACTGGCAGTATCCTTTTCTGAGCTATTTACATGATAAATATGGTTCCAAAAGTAACTGTCTTCTTCACAGGTTCTTTGCTCTGGGGTAGTTTAAGATAAATATGGTATCTGTCTCTACATCAGTATTAAGGTAAGTGTTGTTCCAACACAGAATAATTAACACTTTCTCTTTCACTTTCCAAGTTAGTAAAACATTATTTTCCATCTTACTTTTTTGTGGTTTTAAAAGTATGTCTTTTATTGACCAAATCGTACATCTTAATATTTACATATACACCTCACTCATTAATAACACAATAAAGAAAAAATAGGATCGAGATAAAATCTAAGATACAGAAAAAATAAAACATGTTTGACAGTTATTATTTTAGGGGGTCAGAGTGTAAAAATGTCTTCTCAATGTACAGCAATTTAACACTGGGATTGCCCTGTGAGTATAGCAGACAAAAGAAAAAACGGTTTGCCCAAGGCTTTGATTCACAAACCAGCAAATTATATAGGTTTTATGTGGCTACTCACTATGTTTTTTAATAAAATAAAGAGTAGTACTTCTTAGGATTGCAGAATTGCATCGTACATATGCAGGTACTGTGATAAGACAACTTCCATAATAAAACATGCATATTCTGTTCTCAAAAAAATTAGGTCTCTTTAGGTAACTGCTGCAGAAGCTTCTGTGATTCAGCACCTACTGAGATTTAGACTAATTCAGAGGACACCCTATTTGTTATATGGATTCAAAGAAAAGATTTCTGGATTCTCCATTCTCTTTACCCTGCTTCCAATACTTGTGGAAACTTAGTTAATCACAACTGTGCAACTCATGCTTGACATCCAGATCTCTCCTGTTGGTCCAAATAGAATATGTGATCTCATAAGCAGTGGAATTCCAGGGTCGCCAATAAGCTTGGATCCCTGTAAACCTGGGACAACTGGCAGAGATGCGAAATTTCAATGATTGCTTTCAAGTAGGCTAAAACAAAATCTCTGAGGTCTATAGCTTTTTCACACAATCTAAAGAGGGGTTGATCTCCCAGGAATGTTTTCAAGAAAATAGTAGTACAACACATGTAAATGGAACAATTTTTTATTAGGCATTAAAGAACCGTACATTATTCAAAAATTTCAGAATACATATTGAATTCTTTGTCTGAATCTTACCACACACACTTTAAAAAAGGTCAAATAAATTTCTCTTAGCTACCTCTGTAAATATCTGGGTGGACTTTATACATGAAATGATCAATTTCTACTATAATCATAGATGATAAATGCATCATATACAAGAAATAACTTTTTTCAAGCAATACATTTAATCAAATTCTTTTAAAGGGATTTGCACATATTCCTTAGCTAGTTTGATAAATTTTATATATTGAAATTATTTGGGAATCAACTAGTGTTGGTACATGGATTGTAGAAGATAAAAAGAAAAAGTGGGCGTCATTATGTGGGAGGTTCTCAAAGGAAGAAACCACCTACCAATTATTTTACAGTGAATAAAAATAGCTAATGTTTTTAAGGCAATTTCTATGTTCCAGACAGTGATCTTCACAATTTCATACGTTATTTGTTCTTTGCAACAAATAACCTAATGAAAAAGTTATTATAATTATACAAATGTGAAACATGAGAAGGAAGCTTAAACAAGGACTTGGCTAAGATTAGTTTATCAGCATATTACAGAAAAAAAATATCAATATTATAACATCACATTTATATTTCTCATATAAAAGAAGATCAGAGCTGCCATGGTAACTTCGAAGTGTCATCAGAAGTCAGAATTCCCTCTTTCCACGCTGCCTTACTCAGCAGATGACCACATAATCAGAGCTAACTGGTACAGTTTCAGCTACTACATTTATCTTCCAACCAGTATGAAAAGTGAGGAAGGAAGAAAAGGATTTGCCCCATTCTCTTAAGAAGGCTTTCAATAAATTCCATGCTGCTTTTCTCCTTAAATCACACAGGCAGGAATCTAGCCACATGGCCTCATATAACTATAATATAGGCTGGGTAATATAGACTTTAATCTTTGGAGCAATGTGTTAAACTCAACATCAGGTTTGCATCATTAAGAAGACTGGAAAAATAGACTTAAGAGTCATCTGGTATTCTCTAGCACATAGAGGTTTAATGACTTACTACTTGCTTGTCATGCAGCTGTTAAATGGTAGAGCCTAAATTTGAAGACAAGCCTGTTTGAACCAAATGCCATATTCTTAACTATTATCATGTATACATAGTGCCTTATATCATACACATAGTAGCTGCTTGATAAAGACTAGTTGATTTTTATTAATTTCAGCTTAATGATAATTGATAGAAAATTATATTATTTTATTCTAGCTTATATTAAAAACCTGAGTATTTTAACAAAAGTAAAATATAATCTGTTCAGTCCTTCAAATACCATTTGAAGGTATCATGTGTAACTCTAAGAAAAATAAGAGGTAGATATGAGGCATGGCCAGTTATTTGGCATTAGCTACTGGCAATATATTTCTATTTTTAAATCCAAAATCTCCTTGAAGATTTTTTAATAAGTGGACTAACAAGTATTCTGCAAGTTTTGAGACTAATGCTTTTACTTATACATGTGGAGACAATGACAACTTCATAATAACACACACCTGGGGATAATTTTAATATGTCATTGGGAATAAAATTTCAGAGATGTTGAATATGAAAAATATGCATAGAAGAAACACTAGAGTATACTCATTGAAATGAAGAATGCAGGGGACGGATTAAAATAAATCCAATGGGTGGATTAAAATAGATAAAAATTGAAAGAAAATAGCAAATTGTATAATAGATTTGAGGAAATAAAACAGAATCCAGATAAAATGAAAGAAAATATGAGAGAGTAAGAGCATGGGAAGTAGAATGAGAAAATCCACTATTATATTTCTTATGAATTATAGAAAGAGAAGATGAAAAATTGAGAAGATACATTGAAAGAAATAATGATTATGAATTTTCCAAACTGTAAACCAGCAAAAAAGATGAGTTTTCAGGTTCAGAAAGCTCACTGAGCACTGAGATGGACAACTTAAACACAAAACAAAAACCCAGTTTCATTATAATAGAATTTCTAATTCTAAAGGCAAAGAGAAAATTACAAAAACAATCAGGGAGAAAATATAAATAATAATTTGGATGGCAATGAATGTCTCCTTGCAGCAACAAATAGCAAGGGTGAACGCAATAGTATCATTAAAATTTGCTGTGTAAATAACTCTCAACTTAGATCTCTATCCCTAAACTGCTTATTGACAACATCATGCAAATGAATACTGAAAGACTTTATCAGTTACATAAAATAGATTAAAAATAAAAATACTAAGATCTACTTCAGACAGAAGGAAATTGAAACTAGGAGAAAAAAGTAGATGTAAAAAAAATAAAGAAGAAAAAAATTAACATATTGGTTAAAGTAGGAAGTATGAAATTTCAAACAACAAAATTATTTCTGGCTTCTACCCAGAGTAGGGAAAGATGGAAAGAGTGTATCTTTCAACTTAATCAAAAGAAAAATCCAGTTAATCTGCAAAATCACTTTTGTTGGACCTATTAGAGAACTGAAGTCTCAAGGCAACCACCTTTTCTGAAAACTACAGAAAGAGAGTTTCCTTCATGGAGAGATGGGGCATGAACACTGCAAAGAGTCAGATGAAACTTCTTCTCAAGTCTAGAAATCATTAACAGAAATATATTGAGAAAATCCTAAAACATTTGGAAATTAATGGACAGGCTTCTTTAAAATAAAAACATGGATTAAAGATGAAGTTACAGGGAAAGTAGAAAATATTTTGAATAGAATATAAATTAAAACAAAACATATCAAAATTTATGGGAGGCAGTTGAAGCAGTGCTTAGTAGAAAAATTAAGTAAATTAAATGTTATAACTATAATTACATACACATATATTCTATAACATAGCATATAAATATAATACATATTAATTTATACTAAATGTAAAATTATATAATTAGTATAAATGATAATATAAATTATAAAAGAGGGAGATTTTAAATCAGTGATCTAAGATCCCACCTTAAGAAACTAGAAACAAATTATATTAAACCCAAAGCAAGCAGAAAGAAGAAAATAATTAAAATACTATTATATATCAATGAAATTGATAACAAAAATTCAATACAATCAAATCAAAATCTAGCTGTTGACAAGAACCATAAAATTGATAGCACACACAAAAAAATGAAATGCTTAGATATAAATCTCATAAAATATGTGCAAGATTTGTATGCTAAAACACTCATTAAAGAAATTAAAGAATACCAAATAAGTGGAAATAAATTGTGTTTATGGATGAAATGGTTCAATATTGTCAAGATGTCATTTCTCTCCAAATTGATAGCAATGTGCTTTTCTCTATTAGACTATAAGATTTTCAAGGGCAGGGTAATGTCTAATTTAACTTCATAGCCTTGCACATTTGGCTGTCAGAAAACTTTTTGAATTAATTTAGGACTGCAGCAACATAATCAGTGCCAAGACATTTATAGTATTAGATCATTAATGTAGTGAAACAATCTCATGATTACATACCATTGTTTTTTACAGAAATTGTACTTATTTTTTAAGTGTGATGGAATCATAAATGTGAAGGAAAATACATGTAGGCTTAGTAATTTTTCCTTACATTTACGATTAAAATGTAATTATCTAATCGTGGAAAACAGCATAATGAATAAGGTATGGAGCACAAATTGTAATGAAGCTAGAATTCAATTAGTATTTCTAAGATTTTAGATTTTTTTCAGCAGTGTAACACAATTGACATCTATAGACTAACAGCAATTTCATGTCAAGCTTGTTTGAATTTTTCTGAATCTATTTCAAAATATATTTTCTTTTATGTTTATGTTCTGAAAGGGGAGACAGAGAATTAATAAATAAGTAATATAATGATGGATAGTAATAAGTGTTATGAAGTGACAAATACCAGGGCAAGGAGAAAGTAAATGATGTAGGTGTATTTAAGAGGGTATTCTGAGAAGTCTTCTCTGAGGACATGACATTTGTGAATAGATTTGACACAAAAGAGAGCATTCATGGAGAGGGTAACAGAAATCAGACACGAGAAGTAGTCAGGACACTGCCCCTGGAGGAACTTGCAGACCAAGGTCCGATGAGAAGCCAGTTTGGGTTTTGAGCATAAGCACAATACACTGTTAGCCTTTCAAAATACATCCAGACATTTCTAATCACCTCCATGACTGACATTCTGGTCTAGACCATCATGGACTCTTGCCTGAATTCTTTCAATACCCTCCCGACTGGTCTAACTGTACCCTTGTTCCTCTATAGTTGATTCATAATACAAAACCCAGTGATCCTTCTAAAACCTAAGTGAGATGGTGTCACTGTTGTTGCTTAAAACCATTGATGCTTTCTCATGACTTTCAGAGTAAAACTACAAGTCTTCCAAGGCCCACAAGGTCCTACATGACTAATCCCTGTTTAGTCCACATTCAGTCTCTTACTGGCTATCTTCCCTGCTTTCTGTCCTGGAAATCACAAATGCATTCTTGCTTCAGGGCCTCTGTGTATGCCTTTCTCTGAGCCTATGACGATTTTTCCCGAGAAATGCTTGGTTCACGCTCACAAGCCCTCCTTTTCTGCTCAGAGGTTATTGATCTCTGAGTCCTTCCCTGATTATTCTCTATAAAATAAAACCCCTGCCCTCTACTGCAGCACTCTCTAATCCCTTTATCTTCATTTATTTTTCTTCATAACACGATCTGACAATTTTTTTTCTTATAAATATATCCATTTAAGAAATGCTTATTGAACTCTGAGAATGTGTGAGTTTCTGTGTTTCCTCTTGAAACCAAGACGAAAGATTAAGAATATTGCCCAGCTTTTAGTACAGTGCCTTACATAGAGTATGATTTGAATTTAGCAATATTGTATGAATATCTTGTTTAAAAGAGACAAAAATAGAGTTTAAATAAAGTTCTAAGCTAAAGATAAAAACCTAATTAGAAGCATCATTTTTTTCTCACGGTAATTATTATTTACCTTTTTATTTTTTTTAAAGAAACTTACCTCAGGATTACTTTTCAAAAAACACACTTAGTACAGTCGAATCTTCTCAAAAACAAGTTTCAAGCATCCTATGAGTTATGTGATGAGAGGCAGTATTTACATAGTGAGAGGAGTGCCTTTGTAATTCATATTTTGTTCTGGGAGAATTAACATGTGCAAAGGCTTCAGTGAGGAGAGTAGAAGAAAAACACTGGCGTCTTTTTACCTCTAGTCAACAAATGCAAATACCACAAACACAAAGTTTCCCTTTTTTCTTATATGTCTGCCTGGTCATTTTCAAATGCAAAAGTCATATTCAGTATATTCATTTATGCTTCCAACTTGAGGAAGAAAAAAAATTTTTAATGGCCTTGACAATAGGGGCAATAATATATTTCTTTTAATTGTGTGTGAAATCTGTTGAGTTCTACTATGAATCTATCTAATCATCTATCTATCATCTATCTACCTATCTATCAATGTGTCTTCTCATAAACTCATTTCCCACACATTAATGCACTGTCTATAGTAATCAGTATCAATATTTCATTCATTATTTGGCATTTCATCTCTTATACAAATCAAATTTTATTCAGATAATAAAGTTTTATTTTCCCAAAAGTTTCACAATGATAATTACATTTAGTTTTGGAATGGGCTGGATATTTTGGTATGTGCGCTCCTCAGAATGCTGCTGGGTTTATTCTATAAACTATTGTAAGGACCTAATGCTACCTTGGTTACTTTCTATCTTATGCCTGATGTCAACAGATCAAATGATTATAAAATGAAAAAGTCGTGAATGGTACGGTGATTCTTTTTTATGATGAACAGAAATGTATTAGTGATGCATAGATTCCTGGAGTGATCTCTCACTTCTTTTGTCCCAGAGTACACGGAGGTAGAACCAAGGATTCTTACAGAGCAAATGCAGCATAAAGCTTGGGAAGTGGTCCCAGATGCAGAAAAGGCTTAGTGACATTTCACCATTAGAAATACTCATCCACAGTGAGAAGAAGGACACTGCATCAATGCTTGTATATAGTCCATTCATATATTTGACTCTTAATTTCCGGGGTCACCTAATTGTGTTATCAGTTTAACTTGTATTTGTTTATTGTAATTTTATTTTTTCCAAATATTAAGGTAATAATTCTTATTATGGAAAATTTCAAAAATACAGGAAAATGTAAGGTATAACTATTCTATAACCAATTCCTTTCATGAAGTAATAACAATTGTTAACAGATTAGACATTTCCTTTCTTCTGCAGCCACAGTGCCTCCTTGCTATTCCTAGAAGATGTCAAGTATACTTCCTCCTTAGGATCTTTGAACTGGGACAGGTTGCACTTTTAAATACAGTGGTCAGGGCAGGCCTTGCTGGAAGGTGACTTCCCAGAGATGAGGAAGTGATATATGTGGCTATCTAGCAGAAGAAAATTCTAGGCAGAGAGAAGAGCAAATGCAAATAGTGCTTGCTGAAGAAAAGTAAGGAGGCCAGTGTACGTGAAGCACAGGAAGGGGTGAGGACGACCCAGTAAAGCAATGAGGTTGGAGAGGTGAATTGAAGAAGAGATAAGGTGAGTTGAAGGCCAGTATAAGGAGGTTCGCAGTTACTTTTACTGAAATGGGGATCCATTGAGGGTTATAAGCAAGCATGACAAGAGATTGCATACTATTTGTAAAAGAGCATTTATAATATTTTCAAAAGAAACCTTCCTAATGGTTTTAATGTTTGTTTACTTTTTGTTCTTGGTAAATTCTTTTGTTGCTATTCTAAATCACTATTTCTAGTTTCAGCAGCGTTTATTTTGTTACTGAAAGATAATATTGAATTATAAAATTTGTTAATCCAAAAAGACACATCAGAGGCATATATACATGTGTGTATATTTGTATACATATATGTTTGTGTCTGTGTGTACACACACACAAATATGCATACAATGTACATATTAATAAAGGTGGGTATACCATGAAGTACAGAACTGTTCCTTCTCAAGCTCACAAACTGAAGTTCTATACCTTCTTCTCTAATCTGTTGTACAATTGAATAATTATATATCTAAGATTACTAAAAGTAATATTTTGGGTAAAGATATATTTTATTATATATATGTATATAATATATACCTTGTATGTGTAAGATATACATTATTATTATAATTTCCTCATTAAAATTTGATGGTTTTGTTTCTCTAGGGACTCCACATGATTATTATTTTGAATTTTCAGATTTTCTTTTCACTGTGAAAAAATTATTTTCATTATATTTCTATATGGTTATTGCTTTCATTAAGAAACTCAATTTTTGAACTTTTATTTTCTTACCAGTCATCTTATTAAACTCTCTTACTCAGTCTAATAATTGTTCAGTTAATTTACTTTGGTTTGCCCTGATAAGAATTGTATCATCTGTAAATAATCATAATACTATTTCCCTTTCTTAATATTATAGCTTTTTCCTTTTTTTTGATATATCTGATATTAAACAATAAATATGGGAATATAAGAAATATAAATTTTAATAGGAAATTCACTTATATTTTATCAATACAGGTAATATTATCTGATATGAGCAAATGATAAAGAGCTATTGTGTCAAGTGCTAGAAAACCCATAGTTAAAATAATCTGTTATCTAGAACTTAAATTAGATTACTGATAGCTTTGTAGAATAATAGCATTTTGTATAAATTAGAAAAGCATTTCAAATATTTCCAATAACCTTCCTAGCATGTGTTAAGTGGAGTTAATATTTCTCTCCTTTTGAAATATTGATGTGAAATATTATACAAATAGCTATCTGAATGTTGGATTATTCTTTTTAGAAAATAGCACACAGTGATTTCATCACTTTTGATACTCAATATTTTTGATACTTGCTATTTTACTATATTATATTTTTGATATTTAGAGTCAGTAGTATGCAGAAGTTCATAGTTTAAGCCTTAAAATCAGAAAAATCTGAATTTATATTCCATTTCACTCTTAGTTTAGTCTTATAATCTTAGGCAAGTGTCCATACTAGCTAAGCCTTAGTACTTTATGTAACGTGGAGATAATGAAATAACCTACTCTTTCAGATGGTTGAGCATATTAAGTGGTATAACGCATGTAAATTACTTAGCATAGATGCCAGCATGCCCAGTAAGTGTATAGTCATAAGTGTGACTGTCATTGGGAAAAACACAAATCTGACTCCATATTGGATCTGTTTCTTTTAATCTTTGTATTCTATCTATTGCTTTTGCTACAAGTTAATCACTAAAGAAATGTTGCCTATAGCTTAAAGTATACATAATGGCCCATGCCCTGGAACCCTGGCTCCCATGTCTGAGTGTTAAGCTAAAATACCTTTGTTTAAGCTCACAGGAAACATCCTGACCAGGCCCACCTGTGAATGGCTGAAGGAAAGAAGAAATTAACACATCCCCTCTGCAGTTTGTCTGAACCAGGAAATATTTGCAAAACGTGTCACCTTTTTACTTTAACACCTCACCTCCCCCTCTTTGTTCTATAAAAGAAGCTAACATCCAAACCCGGGCAAGATGGTTCTTTGGAACATTAGTGCACCATCTCCTTGGTCTGCTGGCTTTCCGAATAAAGTCACTATTCCTTGCCCCAACAAACTTGTCTCTTGATTTATTGGCCTGTCTTGTGGTGAGCAGTAGAAGCTTGGACTTGGTAACATTACATGTTAGTTTCCCCTATTTTGTCTTTTTTTTTTTTTAAAAATTATTTATTTATTTATGGCTGTGTTGGGTCTTTGTTGCTGCGCACGGGTTTTCTCTAGTTGCAGTGAGCAGGGGCTACTCTTCGTTGAAGCACACAGGCTTCAGTAGTTGTGGCACACGGGCTCAGTAGTTGTGGCTTGTGGGCTCTAGAGCACAGGTTCAGTAGTAGTGGTGCACAGGCTTAGTTGCTCTGCGGAATGTGGGATCTTCCCAGACCAGGGCTCAAACCTGTGTCCCCTGCATTGGCAGGCAGATTCTTAACCACTGAGCCACAAGAGAAATCCCCCTTTGCCCACTGGTAGCAAGCCCATTAGAGCTTGCTACATTTATTAGCATGTAGTTGTAAGTTAATTATTTGTTTATAGTCACTTCATATATACAGCCCTAAGTCACATGCTTGTTTATTATTGTTTTTTCCTGATGATATTTATCCATGTATCATATCTACATTTTGGGTCTATTTAAATATTTATAGTTATTTTTCTCCTTTTTTCTGATTTGATGGTTTGATTTCTCTATAGTTTATTTCTTCTTCCTATTTTTTAGACACTTTTTGCCTAACTCTGTGGGTTGGATGCTTAGTTGATTATTTTCAACTCGTGTTCTTTAAAAATAAAATCATTTTTGTCTGTGAATTTGCTATGAGGTGCACTTTTGGAAGAACTGGCATAACTTTTTGTAGACAACATGCCACCCATTATAATTATTTTCAAAATAATTTTTAGTTGCAGTTCTGATTTCTTTCTGTTCAAAGTGTCAGGTAGAATTGATCATTTTAATTAAATGGTTGGATTTTTCTTTGCTGCTTAAAGTTGTGTTTATAATTTCCAAACTTTTACATAATGATAAAGAATGTGACTAATGTAATCCTCTTATATAATTACATGTAAAAAGGAAAGTGGAAAGATATGCTCACTGCAAAATGGATCAGTAGTGTATAAAAAGTGAAAAGGCTCCCATTTCCTCATAATTATGAGTAATCTTCTTTTGTTAGTTAGGCTTTTTGCAATTGGTCACTAATACAGACTTGAGCATGCAGGATATTTCTTAGGGCTCAACACCTGTGGAAGGAAAGGTGGAAAGCAGGATTGAGAGAGGCTGAACTGTGATATAAGCTTAACATGCCTTAGGCAATTCCATGTGGATCTCTGGGGCATATATGACCCATCCTAGTTTCTCTCCAGAATGGCTGTCCTGATACCATATTCTCTGTCAGTCGTTGGATGTGGATCACCCTAGGAAGTGTGAGCTGTTACAAAAGGCTGCTCTCTGCCACCAAGGTAGATCCTGAAGTAGCTGACAACTAGAATCTGTCTGCCAGAAGCTGCTACAAGTCCATCCTCAATGGGGACATGGGACATACAACTAAGTGTGCACCACAATTTTTATTTTTATCAGCTTACAATATTGTTCTGAAACATTTTATACCCATTTTTATTTTCATCTTATTTGTATCTAAATGATATTTTGATAATATATTATATATATAATATATGTATACTCACCCTTTCAATCCTTTATATACTTATTCAGAGTTGTTTTTTAATAGCAAGATCTTCTAATTTTTCAATCTTAATATTAATTTATCTATTAAATTGTCAACTTTTTTTTTAAAGTACATAGGATATATCTTCTGGGCTACTGCTCAAATAAATATTTCTATAATATTCACACATAAATAACTTCTCTCTGAAATAAACTTTTCTCTTCTGTCTTCTTCCATTTAGCATTGCAAAGCCGATTTATTTCTGCTTAAACATTTCAAATGTTTACTTATCTCAGAATTTTAAAAAACTCTCAGTGATAATTGAAACAAGGGAGAATGGTGATCAGATTTACATTTTTACAATTATCACCCTGCCTTTAATCTGGAGATTATATTATGAGGAGAATGAATAGATGCAGGGAAAATACAATTATAGATGACTCAGTTTTATGAAAGGGACAGTAATGAATAAAGGTAATACAAAAACGTAAATAATATGGTGAAATCAGGTTTCATTATAAATTGACTTTGGAGAGCTACGAGACCCCCTAGTTAAGATACATTAAAAGCTGTTGTAAGGTATAGAAATATCTAACTACTGTGTTGTGCACCATGAACTAACATAGTGTTGAAGGTCAATTATAGTTTAAAAAACAAACAAGCAAACTTATAGAAAAAAAGATCAGATTTGTTGTTACCAGAAGCAGGAGGTGCGGGTGAGGGGAATTGGATGAAGGCAGTCAAAATGTACAAGCTTCCAGTTATAAGATAAATTATCATGTAAAATTACAATGTAATGTACAACATGAATAATATGATTAACTCTGTTACATATGAAAATTGCTGAGAGTAAATCCTAAGAGTTCTCATCACAAGAAAAGAAGTTTTTTTCTTTTTCTTTTCTTTTGTATCTATGTGAAATGATGCATGCTCATTAAACCTATTGGGGTAATCATTTCATGATGTAAGTCAAATCATCATGCTATACACCTTAAACATATACAGTGCTGTATGTCAATTACATCTCAGTAAAACTGGAAGAAAAATTATTTTAAAAAAGACTGTAGGCCAAAATGTCATGTTTTATTTTAAACATATATTCAAATGATTCAAAATATTTTAATTTTTAATTCATCAATAAATACGATATCGTATTTGCTCACAAAAATATCGTTTTGGGGTTTAGAGCTCAAGAAATTGCATTGTAAATGAAAAATAATGATAGTCCTTAATAACTGGAGATGTGTTGGATCTCCTAGATATTGAAGAGTATAAGAAGAAAAAGAGATTAGGATAGAGGCTTAAAACATACCAAGATACACGAAGAATATAGAGGAGAAGTAGGTTCCAGCAGAGGAGAATAAAAAGGAGTTCTCAGAGGTGTTGGTTGACCTGGAGAATGTTGTCACAAAGTTTAACTCTAAGGACTGTTTAAGCTGCTGCCCATGAATTTTCTTTTTTTTAATTGGGATATAGTTGCTTTACAATGTTGTGTTAGCTTCTGCTGTACGACGAAGTGAATCAGCTCTATGTATACATATATCCCCTCCCTCTTGGACCTCCCTCCCACCACCCCACTCCCACCCATCTAGGTCACCACAGAGCATGGAGTTGAGCTCCCTGCTCTATACAGCAGGTCCCCACTAGCTATCTGTTTCAATTTTTATAGGTTGTGTTTTGGGTATCATTTAATTATTTATATTCTAAAGTTCCTTGTGATTTTTCTCTTTGACCCTTGGGTTACTTAGTAAGCAGTATGGTTGTTAAGTTCCAAAGATCTCATTATTATTGATTTTTAATTAAATACCAAATGGTGGTCCTTGAACATGCTCAGTATGAATGACTTTGATCACTTGAAATATATTTAATATTGTTTTTGGCCCAACATATGGTCAATAGTAGTCAGTGTTCTATTCACATTTGAGAAAAATTTCGTATTCTGCTGTTACTGATCTCTTTTTGTGTAAACATTCATAAGGTCAACTTAATTGATAGTGTCGTTCAATTCTTTATTCTTATTGATTTCTTATCTACTTGTTCTATTAATTACTTATTGATGAAAGTTAAAGCCTCCAACTACAATTGTGGATTTTTCTATATTTTTTTTACTTTATTTCTGCCAATTTTTTGCTTTATGTATTTTAGAACTGCAGTATTATATGCTACTCACAACTATATTGTTATTATTATTGTTGTCAATATTGCTATTGTTATTAGGTGTTAATATGCACTTATGCCTAATAACAATGTAATATGACTACATTACAAGGTTTAAAAGATATTAATGATCTACTTGAAAAAATAGCAATAGAATATCTGAAGAAACAGAAATAATTTTTAAAGAGAGGGTGAGAATTCACAAAAAATATGAATAGTTTACTTAAAATT
The DNA here is from genome assembly GCF_059928025.1 of Delphinapterus leucas. Classification (NCBI taxonomy): domain Eukaryota; kingdom Metazoa; phylum Chordata; class Mammalia; order Artiodactyla; family Monodontidae; genus Delphinapterus; species Delphinapterus leucas. The sequence goes on along the minus strand of NC_143136.1, from coordinate 75,544,329 downwards.
CCCATTACTACATTTTGAAGTTTGCTTTAACAAACTTTATTTCTTTAATTCTCAACCATTTGCCGTTTAAGTTCAGAATCAGAAAATTAGGCTAAGGTGATTGGAATAGTCAGAATTTCTAGAACAAATATGAATAAAATACATTTTTATTATATTATTTATTATACTATTTATGTATTTATTATATTTATTATGCTACTAGAAGAGCAGGGGAATTCAAAGTTCTGCTAGTAAACCTTGAAGTGTCGATAGTCTTCTTGGTTCTTACCAAAGAGACTACTGGATTCATCTTTCTGGAATCTTCTGACAGTGACCATTCATCTATCTGTGTTCAAGTTTCAAATTTATTTTTCTATTTTTATATTCATTTTAATTTTGTGGATTTATCCATCACCAGCCCCTCCCCCCCTTTTTTTAGGGAAACATCTTTCTCTTGTTTTACCAAAGACATTGGAGGAAATGGAGGCTAATAAATGTGTTCAATTTGCCACCATTAACTTCCAGGCCAACAAATATGTCTTTTCATGAATTTCTCTACTAGGATTATTACTAATGTGTTGCTCTATTGCTACTTCTAGATTTCATTTGTGGAAATGGTGTCTGGCACATAGTAGGCCCAAAGTCCTAAATAGAAGTAAAAATACCAGGTACAATGGGATCACAAAAAAAGAGTGCATTCTGCTATTAGGAGGAACAGAAACAACTTTACGTAAACTGGTCATTATACATGAAGGATTCTTAGGGGAAAATAGCACAGAAAGAATACAGAATATAGAGAACATACAGATTGCTATATAGAATGTAGAGTAGCATGAATAAAGTCATAAGATTGCAAAAATGCACAACACTCTTGGAGAGCTATCTTTTACCTTTTAGTCTCATTTATATGGCCAGATATTCTGACGTTTTGTAAACTAGATTTCAGTTTTTAAAACTAAGAGAGCATGTTGTAGGATTCTTACAATCCCCAATTGTCTTGCATAACTCCTTTTGCACAGTATGATCTTAAAAGTTGAGTTACAAGAAGGTATGTCATACCGATCAAGATCATGGATTCTGTAGCTAGATCGTTTGGTTTCAAAACATAGTTCCACCATTCACTAGCTCTGTGATTTGGGGAAATATTACGTGATAAAGTTGCCCCTCATTTCCCACAGCTGCAACAGGGACTAATAATAGTACCTAATTTTTAGGGTTTTGGTAAGGTTTAAACTAGTTAATGCATGTAAATCACTCAGAATAGTGTGTAGCACTTAGTAAGCACTGCATCATTATGACTATTTTGTTATTATTGTTACTATTATTATATTATCATCATTATTATTATTATTTGTGGATGTCAGAGTCATAGAATGATCTGCACTTTTTTTTTTTTTTTTTGCAGTACACGGGCCTCTAACTGTTGTGGTCTCTCCCGCTGTGGAGCACAGACTCCGGACGCGCAGGCTCAGCGGCCATGGCTTACAGGCCCAGCCACTCCGTGGCACGTGGGATCTTCCCAGACCGGGGCATGAACCCGTGTCCTCTGCATCGGCAGGCGGACTCTCAACCACTGCGCCACCAGGGAAGCCCTGATCTGCACTTTGAAAGTACAATTCTAACTGGTTTAAAGTAGTGGTTGTACAATTTTAATAAAAGGATAGCATCATAATAAGCTTTATTCTTCCTCCATTTAAAATCTCTTACTGAGGCTTCATTTATGTGTGCTTATTCACCACTCCATGAAACAAAGTTTAAAGCACTATGTATCTTAAATATAATAACAATAATCATTATCTGTCAAACGAACAGTTGTCTTGTGGGATCATGATTTGAGTGCTCTGACAGAAGTTAATAAAGTAGTCACAAAGGATTCTGTCCACTTTTGTACTGAAGAGGATCATATTTAAGGCTCCATTTAATTTGCAAAATGTCAAAGAACATCAAAGTGGAAAATTTATTGCATTAAGCTTTGAAAAACATAAAACAGAAACCTCATATTATCCAGAGTTATTAATCAAAATTAGGTATTGATTTTGTCCCAGTAATTCCAAATTTACAAGGAATATTGGTTATCAACACCTAGACTATATAATTGGAAGTTTACAACATTTTCTATCCAAGAATGTTTTAACCATTACCATTTCTGCTTATAGAAATTATATAATCCTAAAAGGGTTGCATGAATTGTAGTCATTTTCCTACATGATGAAATTAAATTAAACTGGTGAACTTCACTATTAATGTTTAAAGAAATGACTAACAGTGATATTATCAAATTTTTGTATTAAAAACAAAAATGTGTTAGAAATAGATGGTACAATTAAAATGAGGGCATACTGGAGACAGGGAAATAAGTTATAATAATATTTATTGAAAAATACAGGTAAGAGTCCCAAACTTAAGAAAATGCACAGGGTTATAGAAATGAGTCAAGGCATTATGGAAATAGAAGCAACAGAATTTGTCTAAAGATTAAAAATGAGATGTAATACTTTGATTTTAGGAAGAACCTATGAGACAATCTAGAAACATAAATTTTCTTTATGGTTGAGAAAATTAAGAATTGACTAAAATGGGATAAATTAAAGGCTATTATCTATGACTTAACACAAGTTCTTTCATTAATTATATTTAAAGAACATTTGGTGGTTGGATTTAGGAGGAAAAAACCCACAAATATTGTAAAGCTCTGGTAAATGAATTTCCTGAAGGTTATATCACAAGTATTTCTAATCAGAAAGATACTGAAATCATAATCACTTGTCTTTATCTATTTAGCCATGCCTAATGTGGAATTTTGTTTAATTTGTCATAGTTAAATTTTGTCCCTTTTTTAGCCATAATTTATTTCTTTGTTCAAAGTAAAACTAAGCACAATTCAGCTGTATTTTATCATTGATGGTTATAAGTTTTGATTTTACCTTTAAATTATTCAGCAAGCATAATACCTACAGGTAAAGGAGTGAAAAATACAACACATGTTTCTTCAAACATGAAGAAATTTGCTAAACTTGCTAAATTTTTCATAAAGAAAAAGAAATTGTCCAAGAGAAGGGACAGAAAGTAAAAGATACAGGAAATATTAAGAACATGAGTATTTATTGAGTTCTTTTCACCTCAGTAAAGAAATTGAAGATTGAACATAAACAATTATATCAGCATTTACTCTCCTAAACTTGCAAGAACGGAAAAAAATAACTGTGAGACCAATACTCCAAACCCAGGTAAATCTATCATAAAAAAGAACAAAAACAACAAAATCCTAGATTAATTAGAGTCTCTCTGCATCTGTGAAGACCAAGGAGAAATCCATGTAAATCTTTAACATAGATTCAAATAGTTCTTCTACCTATATCAAAATATTTCTTCTACTCTTGTGCCACAATTTTTTTTCTTCTTCCCTATCTTAACCTAACACCATCTGAACCTGAGATAATGTGTCCACTGTTATATAGTATGTGCTTTTATGACCTAGAAACTTATGGCTAAACTGTTTAAATAAGTGCTTATTTCATTTCTTCTGGATTAAATGGAAATCTCTGGTAATGAGGACTGAATTTTCCCTAGCCTTAATTTGAGGTGGAAGACACAAGAATTTTTTATATTCTTATTCTCCCTCTCTGCTCTACTTTTATTTCAGTAACCTTGGTTTATGTACCTTAGGCTAAAGTTGGCAATGTCCTTAGCTCTGTAAAGAAAATTTCTAGATCAGAAGGAAGCAATAGAGTCACACTGGTGGGAAGATTGTCGACCAGCCACATAAACTGAAAAGTTCTACTTTTTCTCTGCCCTGGTCCTATCTCTAATCCTTACACAAAGTCTTATATGCAAGTTTAGTTGTTTCTAGGGACTATCTTTCAGTCAGGCTCAAAAATGCCAGTGGTTTTCTTTGTTTTGAGTCTTAATATGTATTCAACTCAAATGCTTGTAGAATTCATGGGAGGATCTTATTGCCCCAGCATATGTATGAGATAATTGTCATGTTCATTAATCGTCTTTACCTTCCTGGGTCATTAAAGTAGAGCATTCTTGGTATTCAGACTATTAGTGCCAAAGCCTCACCTAAAACCTGCTGTACATTTCAATCAACCATGGGTTATCATGATACCATCCCATTCAAGGGTTATTACCACTTTGGTTCTATATATCTGGGAGGTAGGCAAAAATGGTAGAAATGCAGAGGAGATAGAAGGAGAAAGAGAAGCAAAAGAAAAAAGTCCTTAAAAACAAAGTCACATGATACATCCTCTTCTTGTTTGTTTAAATATATGTCTATGTATGCACATATATATATAAAGGAGTATAATATGACATAGTTAGAATTATGTGTACTGACTTGGAGGATTATGTTACCTTAAGTGAAATTAGAAAGTTGCAGATTGATGGGTGTAGTATGATTGTATCAGTAAAAATAAGCACAAGGTATATTTGTATAAAAACACGTGTTGAATAGTATGTGAAACTTTTTTTTTTTTGCGGTACGCGGGCCTCTCACTGTTGTGGCCCCTCCCGTTGCGGACCACAGGCTCCAGACGCGCAGGCTCAGCAGCCATGGCTCACGGGCCCAGCCGCTCCGCGGCATGTGGGATCTTCGCGGATCAGGGCACGAACCCGCGTCCGCTGCATCGGCAGGCAGACTCTCAACCACTGTGCCACCAGGGAAGCCCTATGTGAGACATTTTTTATGTTGGTTACTCGGTGGTGAGACTGGAGAAGCACAGGGGAGGTCAGAGAACATGTTTAGCTTTGTCTTTATACACCTTAGCCCTGTATTATTTCATTTATTATACAATAAGTAGTTATAATTCTGCATTATGGATAAATCCAATAAAGAAAAAGTTAAATATATAGGATATAATTTTGGAAGAAAGTATACCAAAATTCTAGATTGGTTTTATTACTCTGGATAAATTTTTTGGTAAATGTTTTGTTTCTCTCTAAATTTTGAAGAATGTTTAAAATAAAATGACTTCAAAAATTTTAAAATAAAAAACAGTAATGGCAAATTAATCAGTTGTGAATGTTGATCATAATTCCTGATGTATTTTAAGCATTCATGCTATCTAAATATAAATAAAATATTTCATTTCTCACTGAAAGTTTAGCAGCATCTTCTGGGCTAAAAATCTAAGTAGAAGTGGCTCAGAAACACACTTCATTGTGGGATTTGGATGGACCTTTGCAATAATTTTTAAAGGTATAGTCTTATTCTGTAGTCTGTTTTGTGAGCTCTGTTGAAAACAACTGCCCCTGTAGCCACCGGAGAGAAGCAGAGTTCAGGTAATCTCATCCTTTGCTCTGCCCCAAAGTGCTTAACCCTCTCTCCCTTCTGTGCACACATTCCAATCAGCACAAGATACTTTTCATTACTTCCTGAAAAAGCACAACATCAGAATCTTTGGATTTTTAGACAACCCTGAGATCATCATAAAGGGACTTGGAGGCATCGGCAAATCTCTCTCACAGAAACACTAATTGGATGGAGACGCTGGGTTTTTAAACTTAAGCTCTGTGTGTATTTAAGGTTGACAAAGATTAAAGTGGAAAGAGAAGAAGAAGAAAGTAATTTGCTTCCATTCACTCACCTCTAGTGCTCCACGAGAAAAATTCTCTAAAGATCAGCTTCCGTAGTTCTGGAGGCCTTCTTGGTTTTCCTCTCTGTTTTAGCGTTTTGAGATAATAATGCAGAGAAAGAAAAAAAAATATCTCAGATTTCCTACTGGGTCCTCTAAGAAAACAGAAAGGTGAAAATTAAAGAGAAGGTTAATATACACACATACAAACACAGAAACACACAACAAACACACTGAACACGGATGGAAGGAAGAAAGGGAGGAAGGAAGAAAAGAGGGAGGGAGGGAAAGAAGGAAAGAAAGGAAGAAGGGAAGAATGACAAAAGAGAAAGAGAGAGAGGACAAGGAAAAAAGAGACAGAGAAATCAGTCTCTTAAAGAAAGAGTAGAAAAGGAGGGAAAAATATGATCAGCAAAGTAAATTTTGTACTTGTCTCAAATAACTATGTTCTCTATAGTCTGTATTTATTGGCTGAAGCAATGCACCAGATTGACAGTGCTGGCTGAAGAAGTTAGAGAGCATATTTCTTTGAATAATACACAGGTGAAAGTAAATAAGTGAAAAGAGGAGAATTCAGACCTGAGATTATATAGAAAAGCACAAGAAAAAGTTCCTTGATGACTTTAATATTGGAAAACATGAAAAGTGCCATGCTCTCACAGTGGCACAGTGAGTAGGCACTCAAAACACTCTAGCTGCCTACCTCCTTATTAGGCAGTAAGTTTGCCTCACACATCTCCTACAGAGTTGTTTGTGGGATTATTTGCTCCCTAAAATCTTAGAAGAGCCCACGGGCCATCTGAATGATGTTTTCCTGTATTATTACCACTAAACATAAAATGGGGAACAAACCCCAAATAGAGTAATAACAACAGAATTGAACAAAACACATTTTTTTCAAATACATGTTCCTTATATAATTACTAGGTTCAATATCATTATATTCAAATTATGTACTAAATATATTAGTAGCAAGAAAGAGAGAGAGTGAGAGAGAGAGAGAAGAATATGTACACTCACAAATCTTCCAAAGAATTCAAATTACTTCTCCAAAATAATTTTTAAAAGAAATTGAGTTCTATTACATAAAATCTTTAATTTATATCCAACTATGAAAATTAGAATACTTCCTTTATTTGATTGATTCTGTACTTTAATGAATTATATTACTATGGATTTTTTTGTCATAATAATTAAAATTCTTCTGTAGTATTCTTATCAGGATTATATGGTGACAATTGCTTTACTCAGAAATATTCTATGATGCAATTTTTTTTTTACCTCTTTATTGGAGTATAATTGCTTTACAATGGTGTGTTAGTTTCTGCTTTATAAAAAAGTGAATCAGTTATACATATACATATATTCCCATATCTCTTCCCTCTTCTGTCTCCTCCCTCACCTCCTCCCTATCCCACCCCTCCAGGCAGTCACAAAGCACCGAGCTGATCTCCCTGAGCTATGCGGCTGCTTCCCACAAGCTATCTACCTTACGTTTGGTAGTGTATATATATATATATATATATATATATATATATATATATATCTCCATGCCTCTCTCTCGCTTTGTCACAGCTTACCCTTTCCCCTCCCCATATCCTCAAGTCCATTCTCTAGTAGGTCTGTGTCTTTATTCCTGTCTTACCCCTAGGTTCTTCATGACTTTTTTTTTTCTTAAATTCCATATATATATGTGTTAGCATACGGTATTTGTCTTTCTCTTTCTAATTTACTTCACTCTACATGACAGACTCTAGGTCTATCCACCTGATTACAAATAATTTCGTTTCCTTTTATGGCTGAGTAATATTCCATTGTATATATGTGCCACATCTTCTTTATCCATTCATCCGATGATGGGCGCTTAGGTTGTTTCCATCTCCGGGCTATTGTAAATAGAGCTGCAGTGAACATTTTGGTACATGACTCTTTTTGAATTTTGGTTTTCTCGGGGTATATGCCCAAGTAGTGGGATTGCTGGGTCATATGGTAGTTCTATTTGTAGATTTTTAAGGAACCTCCATACTGTTCTCCACAGTGGCTGTATCGATTTACATTCCCACCAACAGTGCAAGAGTGTTCCCTTTTCTCCACACGCTCTCAAGCATTTATTGTTTCTAGATTTTTTGATGATGGCCATTCTGACTGGTGTGAGATGATATCTCATTGTAGTTTTGATTTACATTTCTCTAGTGATTAATGATGTTGAGCATTCTTTCATGTGTTTGTTGGCAGTCTGTATATCTTCTTTGGAAAAATGTCTATTTAGGTCTTCTGCCCATTTTTGGATTGGGTTCTTTGTTATTGAGCTGCATGAGCTGCTTATAAATTTTGGAGATTAATCCTTTGTCAGTTGCTTCATTTGCAAATATTTTCTCCCATTCTGAGAGTTGTCTTTTGGTCTTGTTTTTGGTTTCCTTTGCTGTGCAAAAGCTTTGGAGTTTCATTAGGTCCCATTTGTTTATTTTTGTTTTTATTTCCATTTCTCTAGGAGGTAGGTCAAAAAGGATCTTGCTGTGATTTATGTCATAGAGTGTTCTGCCTATGTTTTCCTCTAAGAGTTTGATAGTTTCTGGCCTTACATTTAGGTCTTTAATCCATTTTGAGCTTATTTTTGTGTATGGTGTTAGGGAGTGATCTAATCTCATATTTTTACATATACCTCTCCAGGTTTCCCAGCACCACTTATTGAAGAGGCTGTCCTTTCTCCACTGTACATTCCTGCCTCCTTTATCAAAGATAAGGTGACCATATGTGCATGGGTTTATCACTGTGCTTTCTATCCTGTTCCATTGATCTATATTTCTGTTTTTGTGCCAGTACCATACTGTCTTGATTACTGTAGCTTTGTAGTATAGTCTGAAGTCAGGGAGCCTGATTCCTCCAGCTCCATTTTTTGTTCTTAAGATTGCTTTGGCTATTCGGGGTCTTTTGTGTTTCCATACAAATTGTGAATTTTTTTCTTCTAGTTCTGTGAAAAATGCCATTGGTAGTTTGATAGGGATTGCATTGAATCTGTAGACTGCTTTGGGTTGTAGAGTCATTTTCACAATGTTGATTCTTCCAATCCAAGAACATGGTATATCTCTCCATCTATTTGTATCATCTTTAATTTCTTTCATCAGTGTCTTATAATTTTCTGCATATAGGTCTTTTGTCTCCTTAGGTAGGTTTAGTCCTAGATATTTTATTCTTTTTGTTGCAATGGTAAATGGGAGTGTTTTCTTGATTTCACTTTCAGATTTTTCATCATTAGTGTATAGGAATGCCAGAGATTTCTGTGCATTAATTTTGTATCCTGCTACTTTACCAAATTCATTGACTAGCTCTAGTAGTTTTCTGGTAGTATCTTTAGGATTCTCTATGTATAGTATCACGTCATCTGCAAACAGTGACAGATTTACTTCTTTTCTGATTTGGATTCCTTTTATTTCCTTTTCTTTTCTGATTGCTGTGGCTAAAATGTCCAAAACTCTGTTGAATAAGTGGTGAGAGTGGGCAACCTTGTCTTACTCCTGATCTTAGTGGAAATGCTTTCAGTTTATCACCATTGAGGATGATGTTGGCTGTTGGTTTGTCATATATGGCCTTTATTATGTTGAGGAAAGTTCCCTCTATGCCTACTTTCTGGAGGGTTTTTATCATAAATGGATGTTGAATTTTGTCAAAAGATTTCTCTGCATCTATTGAGATGATCATATGGTTTTTCTCCTTCAATTTGTTAATATGATGTATCACATTGATAGATTTGTATATATTGAAGAATCCTTGCATTCCTGGAATAAACCCCACTTGATCATGGTGTATGATCCGTTTAATGTGCTGTTGGATTCTGTTTGCTAGTATTTTGTTGAGGATTTTTGCATCTATGTTCATCAGTGATATTGGCCTGTAGTTTTCTTTCTTTGTGACATCCTTGTCTGGTTTTGGTATCAGTGTGATGGTGGCCTCATAGAATGAGTTTGGGAGTGTTCCTCCCTCTGCGATATTTTGGAAGAGTTTGAGAAGGATAGGTGTTAGCTCTTCTCTATATGTTTGATAGAATTCGCCTGGGAAGCCATCTGGTCCTGGGCTTTTGTTTGTTGGAAGATTTTTAATCCAGTTTCAATTTCAGTGCTTGTGATTGGTCTGTTCATATTTTCTATTTCTTCCTGATTCAGTCTTGGCATGTTGTGCATTTCTAAGAATTTGTCCATTTCTTCCAGGTTGTCCATTTTATTGGCATAGAGTTGCTTGTGGTAATCTCTCATGATCTTTTGTATTTCTGCAATGTCAGTTGTTACTTCTCCTTTTTCATTTCTAATTCTATTGATTTGAGTCTTCTCCCTTTTTTTCTTGATGAGTCTGGCTAATGGTTTATCAGTTTTGTTCATCTTCTCAAAGAACCAGCTTTTAGTTTTATTGATCTTTGCTATCGTTTCCTTCATTTCTTTTTCATTTATTTCTGATCTGATTTTTACAATTTCTTTCCTTCTGCTAACTTTGGGATTTTTTTGTTCTTCTTTCTGTAATTGCTTTAGGTGCAAGGTTAGGTTGTTTATTCGAGATGTTTCCTGTTGCTTAAGGTAGGATTGTATTGCTATAAACTTCCCTCTTAGAACTGCTTTTGCTGCATCCCATAGGTTCTGGGTCGTTGTGTCTCCATTGTCATTTGTTTCTAGGTATTTTTTTATTTCCTCTTTGATATCTTCAGTGATCACTTCGTTATTAAGTAGTGCATTGTTTAGCTTGCATGTGTTTGTATTTTTTACAGATCTTTTCCTGTAATTTATATCTAGTCTCATAGAGTTGTGGTCAGAAAAGATACTCGATACAATTTCAATTTTCTTAAATTTACCAAGGCTTGATTTGTGACCCAAGATATGATCTATCCTGGAGAATGTTCCATGAGCACTTGAGAAAAATGTGTATTCTGTTGTTTTTGGATGGAATGTCCTATAAATATCAATTAAGTCCATCTTGTTTAATGTATCATTTAAAGCTTGTGTTTCCTTATTTATTTTCGTTTTGGATGATCTGTCCATTGGTGAAAGTGGGGTGTTAAAGTCCCCTACTATGAATGTGTTACTGTTGATTTCCCCTTTTATGGCTGTTAGTATTTGCCTTATGTATTGAGGTGCTCCTATGTTGGGTGTAAATATTTACAATTGTTATATCTTCTTCTTGGATCGATCCCTTGATCATTATACAGTGTCCTTCTTTGTCTCTTGTAATAGTATTTATTTTAAAGTCTATTTTGTCTGATATGAGAATTGCTACTCCAGCTTTCTTTTGGTTTCCATTTGCATGAAATATCCTTTTCCATCCCCTTACTTTCAGTCTCTATGTGTCTCTAGGTCTGAAGTGGGTCTCTTGTAGACAGCAAATATATGGGTCTTGTTTTTGTATCCATTCAGCCAATCTGGGCCTTTTGGTGGGAGCATTTAGTCCATTTACATTTAAGGTAATTATCAATATGTATGTTCCTATTCCAATTTTCTTAATTGTTTTGGGTTCGTTATTGTAGGTCTTTTCCTTCTCTTGTGTTTCCTGCCTAGAGAAGTTCCTTTAGCACTTGTTGTAAAGCTGGTTTGGTGGTGCTGAACTCTCTCAGCTTTTGCTTGTCTGTAAAGGTTTTAATTTCTCAATCAAATCTGAATGAGATCCTTGCTGGGTAATCTTGGTTACAGGTTTTTCTCCTTCATCACTTTAAATATGTCCTGCCAGTCCCTTCTGGCTTGCAGAATTTCTGCTGAAAGATCAGCTGTTAACCTTATGGGGACTCCCTTGTGTGTTATTTGTTGTTTTTCCCTTGCTGCTTTTAATATGTTTTCTTTGTATTTAATTTTTGACAATTTGATTAATATGTGTCTTGACGTATTTCTCCTTGGATTTATCCTGTATGGGAATCTCTGTGCTTCCTGGACTTGATTAATTATTTCCTTTCCCATATTAGGGAAGTTTTCAACTATAATCTCTTCAAATATTTTCTGAGTCCCTTTCTTCTTCTCTTCTTCTTCTGAAACCCCTATAATTCAAATGTTGATGCGTTTAATGTTGTCCCAGAGGTCTCTGAGACTGTCCTCAGTCCTTTTCATTCTTTTTTCTTTATTCTTCTCTGCAGTAGTTATTTCCACTATTTTATCGTCCAGGTCACTTATCTGTTCTTCTGCCTCAGTTATTCTGCTATTGATCCCATCTAGAGTATTTTTAATTTCATTTGTTGTGTTGTTCATCCTTGTTTGTTTCATCTTTAGTTCTTCTAGGTCCTTGTTAAATGTTTCTTGCATTTTGTCTCTTCTATTTCCAAGATTTTGGATCATCTTTACTATCATTATTCTGAATTCTTTTTCAGGTAGACTGCCTATTTCCTCTTCATTTGTTAGGTCTGGTGCGTTTTTATCTTGCTCCTTCATCTGCTATGTGTTTTTCTGTCTTCTCATTTTGCTTATCTTACTGTGTTTGGGGTCTCCTTTTTTCAGGCTGCAGGTTCATAGTTCCTGTTGTTTTTGGTGTCTGTCCCCAGTGGCTAAGGTTGGTTCAGTGGGTTGTGTAGGCTTCCTGGTGGAGGGGACTAGTGCCTGTGTTCTGGTGGATGAGGCTGGATCTAGTCTTTCTGGTGGGCAGGCCCATGTCTCGTGGTGTGTTTTGGGGTGTCTGTGGGCTTATTATGATTTTAGGCAGCCTCTCTGCTAATGGGTGGGGTTGTGTTCCTGTCTTGCTAGTTGTTTGGCATAGGATGTCCAGCACTGTAGCTTGCTGGTCGTTGAGTGAAGCTGGGTGCTGGTGTTGAGATGGAGATCTCTGGGAGATTTTCGCCATTTGATATTATGTGGAGCTGGGAGGTCTCTTGTGGACCAGTGTTCTGAAGTTGGCTCTCCCACCTCAGAGGCACAGCACTGACTCCTGGCTGCTGCACCAAGAGCCTTTCATCCACAAGGCTCAGAATAAAAGGGAGAAAAAGTAGAAAGAAAGAATTAGTAGAAGTAGAAAGGAAGAAAGGAAGAAGGGAGGGAGGAAGGAAGGAAGGAGGGAAGGAAGGAAAAAAGAAAGAAGACAAAGTAAAATAAAGTAAGATAAAATATAATAAAGTTATTAAAATAAAAAATAATTATTAAGAGAAAAAAAGAAAAAAAAATAAACCAAAAACGGATGGATAGAACCCTAGGACAAATGGTGGAAGCAAAGCTATACAGACAAAATCTCACACAGAAGCATACACATACACACTCAGAAAAAGAGGAAAAGGGGAAAAAAATCATAAATCTTGCTCTCAAGCTCCACTTCCTTAATTTGGGATGATTCATTGTCTATTCATATATTCAACAGATGCAGGGTACATCAAGTTGATTGTGGAGCTTTAATCCGCTGCTTCTGAGGCTGGTGGGAGAGATTTCCGTTTCTCTTCTTTGTTCTCACAGCTCCCAGGGGCTCAGCTTTGGATCTGGCCCCGCCTCTGCGTATAGGTCGCTGGAGGGCGTCTGTTTTTCGCTCAGACAGGACGGGGTTAAAGGAGCCGCTGATACAGGTGCTCTGGCTCACTCAGGCCGGGGGGGAGGGAGGGGCATGGAGTGCGGGGCGGGCCTGCGTCGGCAGAGGCCGGTGTGACGTTGCACCAGCCTGAGGCGTGCCGTGCGTTCTCCCGGGGAAGTTGTCCCTGGATCCCGGGACCCTGGCAGTGGCGGGCTGCACAGCCTCCCCGGAAGGGGTGTGGATAGTGACCTGTGCTCGCACACAGGCTTCTTGCGGGCGGCAGCAGCAGCCTTAGCATCTCATGCCCGTCTCTGGGGTCCGCGTTTTTAGCCGCGGCTCGCGCCCGTTTCTGGAGCTCCTTTAAGCAGCGCTCTTAATCCCCTCTCCTCGCGCACCAGGAAACAAAGAGGTAAGAAAAAGTCTCTTGCCTCTTCGGCAGGCCCAGACTTTCCTGGAGTCCCTCCCGGCTAGCTGTGGCACACTAGCCCCCTTCAGGCTGTGTTCATGCAGCCGACCCCAGTCCTCTCCCTGCCTCCGACCGAAGCCCAAGCCTCAGCTCCCAGCCCCGCCCGCCCCGGCGGGTGAGCAGACAAGCTTCTCGGGCTGGTGAGTGCCGGTCGGCACCGATCCTCTGTGCGGAAATCTCTCCGCTTTGCCCTCCGCACCCCCGTTGCTGTGCTTTCCTCCGCGGCTCCGAAGCTTCCCCCTCTGCCACCCGCAGCCTCCGCCCGCGAAGGGGCTTCCTAGTGTATGGAAACGTTTCCTCCTTCACAGCTCCCTCCCACTGGTGCAGGTCCCGTCCCTATCCTTTTGTCTCTGTTTATTCTTTTTTCTTTTGCCCTACCCAGGTACGTGGGGGGTTTCTTGCCTTTTGGGAGGTCTGAGGTCTTCTGCCAGCGTTCAGTAGGTGTTCTGTAAGAGTTGTTCCACGTGTAGATGTATTTCTGGTGTATCTGTGGGGAGGAAGATGATCTCTGCGTCTTACTCTTCCACCATCTTCCCAGAAGCCTTCGCAAATATTTTTGACTATAAACTTTACACATTCATAATCAAACACTTCCCTAAGAGTGCTAAAATAGGCAACTTTTATCTAGAGTTTACTCATATCTTGTCACCCATACCTCAGTTTTCTGGATAACTTACAAACGCCTACATTTTAGTTTCAAATGACTGTTTACCTCTCCCTCCACTTTTTAAATAGAATATAGAACACAGGTTTATCCCATAATATAAAGTGTAACTCTAAGGCTATTGATATATTTCACAGCCAGAAAGAGTTAACCATTAATTACACTTATATAATATAGTATAAAAAAGGTTGGCTAAACTCTAATTTATCCAACTCCCCTATTACATGTACTCATAAAGAGCTCGTGCTTTCATACACACTTTGCAACTTTTCTCTTTTGCCTATAGTTTTCATGGTCTTTCTCTGCTTCTAGTTCCCCATTCTTAAAAATTAATTAATTTGTATCTAATTAACATATGTATAATTTCAGTATTAGAAATGGTAGGTTCAAGGCATCAGAAGGAATGTCATGATAAGTACCTCTCAAAGTCCTCTCCCATAAGAGCAATGAGAACACTGGCAGAAATTAGCTTTTGCCGAACTCTGGAAATTAAGCAGACTTACAACAACCCAAGGTGTATTTGCTTTAGAAAAATGGCAGGATCACAGTAAGAAAGTATCATCAATTTTCAAATCATGTGCCTTCCAAGTCCCTGACTGTATAGCCAAACCATTGGCCACAGCCCAGAGAGAAGGACATAGCTAAAACTCCATTGATTGCCTGACCTCTGAAACTCCATTGATTGCCTGACCTCTGTAAGCCCCAACTCTGACTGGAGGCTCACAGTGATGTTTTGGTTTTCCAGGAATTAGTGTCATTTCAGAGCAGTGTTTGATAGTCTCTTAAAGTTCTGATTATTTCCCTTCCGCAGTGTACAGTCACCCTGGCATAAGGTAGGTGTTCCCTTTCGGAAAGTCTGGGAGAAAGATTAACCGCATAAATTTTCGATACTATACTGGGGTCCTTCATCAAGGGGGACTGGCCTCCCCTTCACCCGAAGAGTTCTGGGTCTGTAAACTGGCTGAAGTCTGAGAATTGAAGAAGGATGATGGCTTTGTTTTTATGATTCAGGTTAGAATACAAAGCTATATTAATACTAGCATGAGGATCAATTTATAGATCAATGAAACTGAAATGAGAGTCCAGAAAGAAACCCACTATACTGGTTAATCTATTTTCAACAAGGGAAACAAGATAATTCAATGGGGAAAGAATAATATTTTCTTTATGATATTCATAAAAGAAAGAATGAAGTCAGACAAAGATCTCACACCATATACAAAAATTAACTCAAAATGTGTCAAAGATCTCAATGTAGGAGCTAAAATATAAAACTTTTTTTTTGGTTTCACTTTTTAAAAAATGTATTTGATTGAAATATAGTTTTACAAATGTTAGATTACAAATAGTAACTAATTACAAATAGATTTACGATGTTGTGTTAATAAATGCTGTACAGCAAAGTGATTCAATTATACATACATATATGTGTGTATATATATATATATTCTTTTTCATATTATTTTCCATTATGGTTTATTACAGGATATTGAATATAATTCCTTGTGCTATACAGTAGGACCTTGCTATCCATTCTATATATACTAGTTTGTATCTGCTAATCCCAAACATCCAATCCATCCCTCCCCCATGCCTCCCTCCCCCTTGCCAACCACAAAGTCTGTTCTCTGTGTCTGGGAGTTTGTTTCTGTTTCATAGATAAGTTAATTTGTGTCATATTTTAGATTCCACATATAAGTGATATCATATGGCATTTGCCTTTCTCTTTTTGACTTCAGAAAATAAATGATTTAATTTGCACTTTTAATGTAGAAATACTTTTAACAAACAATTATGGTGAGAGGAGTAAAAAAAGTAGGATCAATGTGTGCTAAGTCACAGAGGAGAGAAAGTATAAGATACAGAAGTTAGACCAAGTAAACAGAAGTAGAGGATGCCATAAAGTAATTAGAGATTAAGTCTGGGGAGAGGGATTTGAGTTATACTGTAGAGCATCTTATTTATTTTTTAAAAACTTTCTTAATAAATTTATTTATTTATTTATGCTGCACTGGTCTTCACTGCTGTGCGCAGGCTTTAGCGGCGGCGAGCGGGGGCTGCTTTCTGTTGCGGTGCGTGGGCTTCTCATTGCAGTGGCTACTCTCGTTGAGAAGCATGGGCTCTAGGCACGTGAGCTTCAGTAGTTGTGGCACACAGGCTCAGTAGCTGTGGCTTGCATGCTTAGTTGCTCCGCAGCACGTGGGATCTTCCTGGACCAGGGCTCGAACCGGTGTCCCCTGCATTGGCAGGCGGATTCTTAACTACTGCGCCACCGGGGAAGTCCAGGATCTCAGTTATTAAGTTAAGCTCTTTGGTATTATTATTATTAGCAATGAAGAGCTACTGCCAGCTTTGATCAGCAGACTAAACAGTTTGTTGAGAATATTAATGCATTATTATGTGTAGAAATATTTGATAGAGGAAATATTAGAGGGAGGGATACTAATGAGGGGCCTATTCTAACAGGCCAGGTGAAAGATGATAAGGCCCTAGTAATTAGTAAGACGGGATCATTACTTAGGTAAAGTTAACAAATCCTGACAATGTATTTTAAATAGTAGGTGTGAGAGTGAGGGAAGATTCAACGATAATGCTTATATTACTCTGAGAAGATAACTATTATTCAGAACAAGGAGGTCGGCGTGTGTACCTTCTGACTTGTGCTGGGCTACAACACTCTAATGAGTGTTTGTTGTGCTGGGAGTATATATATATATATATATATATATATACAGGTAGACATGAAATCCAGCACTTAGTTGATGACCTGGACAATCCTATATGACTTTGGTAACACATATATACACACATATAAATTGCAGCCTATGCACCAGTCATATTCCTCATTTCCCTCAACACCAACTGCCTGCCTGAGTTCGTTTTCCTCAGTTTTCTGCTCTCTGCTTTCCAAAATCTCAGAAGCCATTGGCCAAATAGCCAGTGGCAGTAACTGATAATATAATACTTGCCCTACCCCACTAAAAACGGTTGCTTTTCAACAAAGGATTTCTGCATACACTGTTGTCGTGCTCTAAAAGACTGATGCCTCAGGATTGAATTTAGATAACTAGAAATGGTCAACAAGGAAAGTATTGTGGAGGCAAGGATATTACAGCTGTCTCTCAATGCCCCATTGTCCTATGTAAGGTAAGCAACCGCTTGATCTACCTAGGTGTGATCCTTGCCATTGTAAGGTTGCCTATAAGCAACACACCAAAGGAAACATATTTTACAGACTGTTTTTTTTCAAAAGCCTGATGAATGTTTTTGTAATAAATTAACTTATTCTTCTTTATTTCAGAATTTTAAAAGAATGTCACTGATTCCTGTTTTTATACGAATCAGTTCATTACTTAAGTCCTAGTCTTAAGTGTGTAAAGGAATAATTTAAAAAATTATGTATAAAACATTAATTCAATTTTTAAAACATATATGCATGTATATTTGAAAAGACATCCAAAGAAATATTAAAAGTGGTTGCCTCAGAGTGGTGAGATTAAATGCGATTTCAAATTTATTCTTTATCCTTTGCTGTATTGTTCAGATTACCCATAAAGATCATATATTACTTTTATAATCTGAAAAAAATAAGTTTAGAGAAAGTAAAAGGGTTATTCATCACACAATACATTTGTGGAATAGAATTAACTTGGCCTTAAAGGCATAAAAAATTCCTACCCCAAAGACAGCCTTGAAGGAAATGTTTCAGTGCCAACACAGCAACCCCTAGACTTCTGTGTAGATTGGTGCCATTGTGAGGTAACATTACCCTCACAACGACCTGCTCAGTCTCTCGTGGCAACTATTGAATTCTGACTGAGGCCACTCCTGTTCATTCTTTTGCCTACTAGCGTAAGTCACTTGGTCGGGCACAGCTTAATTCTTGACTGTGGATTTTGTGAACTCTTCTTATAAAATAGTACAATTACTGCAGGTCATGAACATCAAATGCCACTAACACTTCCAGCTGTGACCACGGAATAGCCTCCCAACAGAAGTATTGCAACATGGTAATAATAACATCCCAGCTGTAGCCACAATCACCGAAATCACTGACAGTGTCAATAATGTATAAAACCCCTTGGAAACTCAACTGTACTTGCCAAAAGGCATTCATCGATTTCACTGCCTTTTATCTACCATTTAAAATGGTCTGGTTTTAGTGTTAGGGTTTTAAAATAAATGACTAGGGTAAATAGGCCCTGGCTGAATTGCTCACTGTCTGCTTTGAATTGCTTCTCTAAATGTTGGGACGTGAAGTTCAGCCTTAACCACTCAAGTACAATCTGTAACCACTACATGTTAGGTGATGGGATGTGAGCAAAGAGAGTTGAGTGTCTAGAGAGGTGAAATTTACTAAGCCCCTTTACAGTTTACGTCCATTTAAAACATTGCAAAGGACATCGTGAGAATACAGGAGAGGGAGCAGCTTTGACTTCTCAGAAGCCATTCAGCTTTTAGGAAGATCGAAGGGAGTGAAAATGCAGGAAGGCCAAAGAGAAAAGGTCTATTTTAACAAATGTTAGGAATAATAAACTGTAACTATCACTACACCTCACTGTAGTGTTTTCCTGCATTTGCTCGAATACATTATAGAGGAGATAGAACAATTGCTTGGAATGTTTGAGCAAACTTAAATTACTGCTACTGAAGATAGAAAAAACTAAAACAAAAATCAAAGAAATGATGGCTTGTTATATAAAAAAAAAACTATTGAGTATCATACACTTTCAACATACTGGTCATTACTATTACTGTAACTTTAATTTGTATAATTATTTAACTTGTCATAGCTCTTTCAAATATGTTAGCTCAATTGATTCTTCACCATAATTCTGTCATATTAGAGACAGATAATTCTGTCTCTAATATGACAGAATTATCCCCACATATTACATGTAATGTAGATTTCAGAGAGGCTGGAATGATATGCCCAATATTACACAGCTAGTTAGAAAGCAAACTGAGCACAAGAGCATTGATATTCAGACACACCAGCCGCTTGCATCTATGAAATCCTATCTCTCCTTGACTATGTGCTTCTTGTTGTAGATAAATACCTATCAAGCTTCGGAAAACCTGTGCTTTGTAATCCAAGAGTTTAGAATATGGGAGCCTTCAAATTGTTTTCTCTGTTCTGGGTAGAACAGTGAACTTTTGCCTACCAGGTCAAATCTCCCGAGTAAAGAGCCAGGAAAAGGAACTTACAGAGTAGTAGCAAACAAGAAATAAAGAATATATAGAAAGAAACAATAGTGAATCTATAGATATTTGAACAACTTTTTTTGTACATTCATTATTTATTAATTCTTTCAGTAAAAATTTACTGAGCAGCTTAAATGACAAGGATTTTATCTATGCTAAGGATTGAAACAGGAATAATATTTTTGTCCCTGCCCTAGGTTTATTATTTAGAAGGGGTGATGGAAATAAAAATAAAGAGACATGTATGTACATTAAGAAATTTCAAAATTTGACAAGTGCTTTGAAGGCAACTGAGCTTGGCAATAAAGAATAAAAAAGGTAAAGAGCATAATTTTGATAGGATAGTCCAAGAATGCATTTATAGGAAGGTGCATTTAAGCCAAAATGAAAGATATTTACCCGAGTAATAACATACTATTTACAGTTGAGAAAATGAATTTTCAACGCAGTTGTAAATGATTTTCAAAAATTGAAAATCATCTAGATATGATACAAAGTTTTGAGAAGTCTACTGTGGAAGCTAAAATCACTTGATCAAAATGATCAACTAGGACCTTAAGAATGAAACTGTGAATTCTGTTAAATGTAAAGTTGCCTAAATGTGAAGAAGTAGAAAACAAAATTCATGGCTGTTGGTAGCCCTCCAAAAACTAAGTCTTCACTGCCAATGAATGGGATTAAAACTGTGTTTGAATTGAAAGCTTTAGATGTTACTTTCCTTCTGGAGGTATCATTTCACATGCCCCAGCACAGCTTTTCAAATGTGGTGCTTCTGGTGGATCGTGTCTTATAAACTGTCAAGTTGATTATGCAATGTATTCCAATAGGAAAGAGAATTATGACTCCCTCCCTCATTGAGTGTGATACTTGTCCCTGCATTATTAAAAATCAAAGACACAAAATTATTATTATTTTTTAAACATCTTTATTGGAGTATAATTGCTTTACAATATTGTGTTAGTTTTGGCTGTATAACAAAGTGAATCAGCTATATGTATAAATATATACCCATATCCACTCCTTCTTGCGTCTCCCTCCCACCCTCCCTGTCCCACCCCTCTAGGTGGTCACAAAGCACTGAGCTGATCTCCCTGTGCTATGCGGCTGCATCCCACTAGCTATCTATTTTACATTTGGTAGTATACATAACTCCATGCCACTCTTTCACTTTGTCCCAGCTTACCCTTCCCCCTCCCTGTGTCCTAAATCCATTCTCTACATCTGCATTTTTATTCTTCTCCTGCCCGTAGGTTCATCAGAACCATTTTTTGTTTTGTTTTGTTTTAGATTCCACATATATGTGTTAGCATATGGCATTTGTTTTTCTCTTTATGACTTACTTCACTCTGTATGACAGACTCTAGGTCCATCCACCTCACTACAAATAACTCAATTTCGTTTCTTTTTATGCCTCAGTAATACTCCATTTTGTATATGTGCCACTTCTTTATCCATTAATCTGCCAATGGACACTTAGGTTGCTTCCATGTCCTGGCTGTTGTAAATAGTGCTGCAATGAACATTGTGGTACATGACTGTTTTTGAATAATGGTTTTCTCAGGGTATATGCCCAATAGTGGGATTGCTGGGTTGTATGGTACCTCTATTTTTAGATTTTAAGGAGCCTCCATACTGTTACTCATAGTGCCTGTATCAATTTACATTCCTACCAACAGTGCAACAGGGTTTCCTTTTCTCCACACCCTCTCCGACATTCATTGTTTCTAGATTTTTTGATGATGGCCATTCTGACTGGTGTGAGATGATACCTCATTGTAGTTTTGATTTATATTTTTCTAATGATTAGTGATGTTGAGCATTCTTTCATATGTTTGTTGGCAACCTGTATATTTTCTTTGGAGAAATGTCTATTTAGGTCTTCTGCCCTTTTTGGGATTGGTTGTTTGATATTGAGCTGCATGAGCTGCTTGTATATTTCAGAGATTAATCCTTTGTCAGTTGCTTCGTTTGCAAATATTTTCTCCAATTCTGAGAGTTGTCTTTTCATCTTGCTTATGGTTTCCTTTGCTGTGCAAAAGCTTTTAAGTTTCATTAGGTCCCATTTGTTTATTTTTGTTTTCATTTCCATTTCTCTAGGAGATGGGTCAAAAAGGATCTTGCTGTGATTTGTGTCATAGAGTGTTCTGCCTATGTTTTCCTCTAAGACTTTTATAGTGTCTGGCCTTACGGTTAAGTCTTTAATTCATTTTGGGTTTATTTTTGTGTATGGTGTTAGGGAGTGTTCCAATTTCATTCGTTTACATGTAGCTGTCCAGTTTTCCCAACACCATTTATTGAAGAGGCTGTCTTTTCTCCACTGTATATTCTTGCCTCCTTTATCAAAAATAAGGTAACCACATGTGCGTGGGTTTATCTCTGGGCTTCTATCCTGTTCCATTGATCTATATGTCTGTTTTTGTGCCAGTACCATACTGTCTTTGTTACTGTAGCTTTGTAGTATTGTCTGAAGTCTGGGAGCCTGATTCCTCCAGCTCTGTTTTTCTTTCTTGAGATTGCTTTGGTTATTCAGGGTCTTTTGTGTTTCCATACAAATTGTGAAATTTCTTGTTCTAGTTCTGTGAAAAATGCCATTGGTAGTTTGGTAGGGATTGCATTGAATCTGTACCTTGCTTTGGGTAGTATAGTCATTTTCACAATGTTGATTCTTCGGATCCAAGCACAAGGTATATCTCTCCATCTGTTTGTATCATCTTCAATTTCTTTCATCTGTGTCTTATAGTTTTCTGCATATAGGTCTTTTGTGTCCTTAAGTAGGTTTATTCCTAGGTATTTCATTCTTTTTGTTGCAGTGGTAAATGGGAGTGTTTCCTTAATTTCTCTTTCAGATTTTTCATCATTAGTGTATAGGAATGCAAGAGATTTGTGTGCATCAATTTTGTATCCTGCTACTTTACCAAATTCATTGATTAACTCTAGTAGTTTTCTGGTAGCATCTTTAGGATTCTCTATAGTATAGTATCATGTCATCTGCAAACAGTGACAGCTTTACATCCTCTTTTCCGATTTGGATTCCTTTTATTTCTTTTTCTTCTCTGATTGCTGTGGTTAAAACTTCCAAAAATATGTTGAATAATAGTGGTGAGAGTGGGCAACCTTGACTTGTTTCTGATCTTAGAGGAAATGGTTTCAGTTTTCACCATTGAGAATGATGTTTGCTGTGGGTTTGTCATATATGGCCTTTATTATGTTGAGGTAAGTTCCCTCTATGCCTACTTTCTGGAGGGTTTTTATCATAAATGGGTGTTGAATTTTGTCAAAAGCTTTCTCTGCATCTATTGAGATGATCTTATGGTTTTTCTCCTTTAATTTGTTAATATGGTTTATCACATTGATAGATTTGTGTATATTGAAGAATCCTTGCATTCCTGGAATAAACCCCACTTGATCATGGTGTATGATCCTTTTAATGTGCTGTTGGATTCTGTTTGCTAGTATTTTGTTGAGGATTTTTGCATCTATGTTCATCAGTGATATTGGCCTGTGGTTTTCTTTTTTTGTGACATCTTTGTCTGGTTTTGGTATCAGTGTGCTGGTAGCCTCGTAGAATGAGTTTGGGAGTGTTCCTCCCTCTGCTATATTTTGGAAGAGTTTGAGAAGGATAGGTGTTAGCTCTTCTCTAAATGTTTGATAGAATTCGCCTGTGAAACCATCTGCTCCTAGGCTTTTTTTGTTGTAAAATTTTTAATCACAGTTTCAATTTCAGTGCTTGTGATTGGTCTGTTCATATTTTCTATTTCTTCCTGATTCAGTCTCAGAAGGTTGTGCTTTTCTAAGAACTTGTCCATTTCTTCCAGGTTGTCCATTTTATTGGCATATAGTTGCTTGTAGTAATCTCTCATGATCATTTTTATTTCTGCAGTGTCAGTTGTTACTTCTCCTTCATATCTAATTCTATTGATTTGAGTCTTCTCCCTTTTTTTCTTGATGAGTCTGGCTAACGGTTTATCAGTTTTGTTTATCTTCTCAAAGAACCAGCTTTTAGTTTTATTGATTTTTGGTCTTGTTTCCTTCATTTCATTTTCATTTATTTCTGATCTGATATTTATGATTTCTTTCCTTCTGCTAACTTTGGGATTTTTTTGTTCTTCTTTCTCTAATTGCTTTAGGTGTAAGTTTAGGTTGTTTATTTGAGATGTTTCTTGTTTCTTGAGGTAGGATTGTATTGCTATAAACTTCCCTCTTAGAACTGTTTTTGCTGCATCCCTTAGGTTTTGGGTCATCATGTTTTCATTGTCATTTGTTTCTAGGTATTTTTTCATTTCCTCTTTGATTTCTTCAGTGATCTCTTGGTTATTTAGTACTGTATTGTTTAGCCTCCATGCGCTTGTATTTTTACCGTTTTTTTTTTCCTGTAATTGATATCGTGTCTCATAGCATTGTGGTCGGAAAAGATACTTGATATGAGTTCAGTTTTCTTAAATTTACCAAGGCTTGATTTGTGACCCAAGATATGATCTATCCTGGAGAATCCATGAGCACTTGAGAAGAAAGCGAATTCTGTTGTTTTTGGATGGAATGTCCTATAAATATCAATCAAGTCCATCTTGTTTAATGTGTTATTTAAAGCTTGTGTTTCCTTATTTATTTTCGTTTTGGATGATCTGTCCATTGGTGAAAGTGGGGTGTTAAAGTCCCCTACTATGATCGTGTTACTGTCAATTTCCCCTTTTATGGCTGTTAGCATTTGCCTTATGTATTGAGGTGCTTTATGTTGGATGCATATTTACAATTGTTATATCTTCTTCTTGGATTGATCCCTTGATCATTGTACAGTGTCCTTCTTTGTCTCTTGTGATACTCTTTATTTTAAAGTCTATTTTGTCTGATATGAGAATGGCTACTACAGCTTTCTTTTGATTTCCATTTGCATGGAATATCTTTTTCCATCCCCTCCCTTTCAGCCTGTATGTGTCCCTAGGTCTGAAGTGGGTCTCTTGTAGACAGCACATATACGGGTCTTGTTTTTGTATCCATTCAGCCTGTCGATGTCTTTTGGTTGGAGCATTTAATCCATTTACATTTAAGGTAATTATCAATATGTATGTTCCTATTACCATTTTCTTAATTGTTTTGGGTTTGTTTTGTAGGTCTTTTCCTTCTCTTGTGTTTCCTGCCTAGAGAAGTTCCTTTAGCATTTGTTTTAAAGCTGGTTTGGTATTGTGGAATTCTCTTAGCATTTGCTTGTCTGTAAAGGTTTTAATTTCTCTGTCAAATCTGAATGAGATCCTTGCTGGGTAGAGTAATCTTGGTTGTAGGTTCTTCCCTTTCATCACTTTAAATATGTGCTGCCATTCCCTTCTGGATTGCAGAGTTTCTGCTGAAAGATCAGCTGTTACCCTTATGGGAATTCCCTTGTATGTTATTTGTTGTTTTTTCCTTGCTGCTTTTAGTATTTTTTCTTTGTATTTAATTTTTGATAGTTTGATTAATATGTGTCTTGGCGTGTGTGTCCTTGGATTTATCCTGTATGGCACTCTCTGTGCTTCCTGGACTTGATTAACTATTTCCTTTCCCATATTAGGAAGTTTTCAACTATAATCTCTTCAAATATTTTCTGAGTCCCTTTCTTTTTCTCTTCTTCTTCTGGGACCCCTATAATTCGAAAGTTGGTGCATTTAATTTTGTCCCTGAGGTCTCTTGAGACCTTCCTCAATTCTTTTCATTCTTTTTTCTTTATTCTGCTCTGTGTAGTCATTTCCACTATTTTATCTTCCAGGTCACTTATCCTTTCTTCTGCTTCAGTTATTCTGCTATTGATTCCTTCTTGAGAATTTTTAATTTCATTTATTGTGTTGTTCATCATTGTTTGCTCTGTAGTTCTTCTAGGTCCTTGTTAAACATTTTTTGTATTTTCTCCATTCTATTTGCAAGATTTTGGATCATCTTTACTATCATCAGGTAGACTGCCTATTTCCTCTTCATTTGTTTGCTCTAGTGGGATTTTGCCTTACTCCTTCATCTGCTGTGTGTTTCTCTGTCTTCTCATTTTGCTTAACTTACTGTGTTTGGGGTTTCCTTTTTGCAGGCTGCAGATTTGTAGTTCCTGTTGTTTTTGGTGTCTGCCTCAGGTGGGTAAGGTTGGTTCAGTGGGTTGTGTAGGCTTCCTGGAGGAGGGGACTGGTGCCTGTGTTCTGGTGGATGAGGCTGGATCTTGTCTTTCTGGTGGGCAGGACCACATCCAGTGGTGTGTTTTGAGGGTTTCTGTGAACTTATTATGACTTTAGGCAGCCTCTTTGCTAATGGGTGGTGTTGTGTTCCTCTCTTGCTAGTTGTTTGGCATAGGGTGTCCAGCACTGGAGCTTGCTGTTCGTTGAGTGGAGTTGGGTCTTAGCGTTGAGATGGACATCTCTTGAGAGAGCACTCACCGATTGATATTATGTGCGGCCCAGAGGTCTCTGCTGGTTCGATGTCCTGAACTCTTGTCTCCTACCTCAGAGGCTCAGGCCTGACACCTGGACAGAGCACCAAGACCCTGTTAGCCACATGGCTCAGAAGAAAAGGGAGGGAAAAAAAGAAACAAAAAAATAAAGTTATTATAATAAAAATATATTATTAAAATAAAAAAGTAATTTAAAAAAAGAAGAAAGCAACCAAACCAATAAACAAATTCACCAATGAAAACTATACTAAGTAAAATATAAAAATTAGAAACTAGTCAGTCGCGTACAGTAAACCCGAAGTCTACAGTTGCTCCCAAAGTCCACAGCCTCAGTTTTTGGATGATTCATTGTCTATTCAGGTGGACCCTGGCAGTGGCAGGCTGCACAGGCTCTGGGAGGGCAGGTGTGTATAGTGATGTGTGCTTGCACACAGGCTTCCTGGTGGCTGCAGCAGTAGCCTTAGCATTTCATGCCCATCTCTGGTGTCCGCGCTGATAGCCGTGGCTCTTGCCCATCTCTGGAGCTTGTTTAGGCCATGCTCTGAATCCCCTCTCCTCATGCACCCTGAAACAGCAGTCTTTTGCCTCTTAGGCAGGTCCAGACATTTTCCTGGACTCCCTCCCAGCTAGCTCTGGCGCACTAGCCCCCTTCAGGCTGTGTTCACGCAGCCAACCCCAGTCCTCTCCCTGGGATCTGACCTCCGAAGCCTGAGCCTCAGCTCCCAGCCCCCGCCCCTGCCCCAGTGGGTGAGCAGACAAGCCTCTCAAGCCGGTGAGTGCTGGTCGGCACTGATCCTCTGTGCGGGGATCTCTCCGCTTCGCCCTCCGCGCCCCTGTTGCTGTGCTCTCCTTCGTGTCTCCGAATCTTCCCCCCTCCGCCACCCACAGTCTCCGCCCGCGAAGGGGCTTCCTAGTGTGTGGAAACCTTTCCTCCTTCACAGCTCCCCTCCCAGAGTTGCAGGTCCCGTCCCTATTCTTTTGTCTCTGTTTTTTCTTTTTCTTTTGCTCTACCCAGGTACGTGGAGAGTTTCTTGTCCTGTGGGAAGTCTGAGGTCTTCTGCCAGCATTCAGTAGGTGTTCTGTAGGAGTTGTTCCACATGTAGATGTACTTCTGATGTATTTGTAGGGAGGAAAGTGATCTCCACGTCTTACTCCTCTGCTATCGTGAAGGTCCAAAGACATAAAATTCTTATTGAGTTCATTATTCTAGACCTCAACAATGTTTACAGTGTACATGAATAACCTAATATTTGATATGATTTAATTATACAACTTCTATTATAGTTTTAAACATAGCATGTTCTAAAACTGCCCCAAATATAAAGCTGAAATGAGCTAAGCTAATTTTCCCCACCTTCCATAATATTTTCATGCTCTTTGGTTTCAAACAAGTTTTAGTTGTTTCAAATTTGCAGCAGATTTCATGATACTACACAACGTTGAGCTCTGGCAACTTTCTAAACCAATATGGCAAGTTCCAAGAGCTGAAATAAGTTAGCAAATTGTTTATTGGAGTTTTGTGAAAATGAAAATTTATCGTGCAAATTTGTTAAATTTTGGATTTATTTACTTACCTGGATGCTTTCAGGTACAATGGAATGCTCATCTATTAGAGAATGAAAGTTATATTCTCCATGCTCTGTAGTTCTTTCTATAGTTCTATGACATGAGTCTATTTGAAATTATGATACCAGTTGAATAGACAAAAAATGAACCATTCAGAGAAATATTTTTGAACCACTTTGAGCACCATGTCGGTATAAGTTATTATGTACAAAATTCAATCAAGTGAAAAATCTGATATAATTATTTTAATAATATGGTCATATTTTAATTAATACAGAAAACAATAATAGACCATTACTTATTTGTAATACCTGGTACAAGTATTTCTTTCTGAGATAAGGTATGCCTGCAGTCAGGAGCAAAGAAGCATGGTATTCTGGAAAGCAAAAAGACTGGCAGTAGGAAGCTTAGTTTTATTTTTAGTTCTACCACTGCTTAATTCTTCAATATTGTGCACTTCCTTAACTTCTCTGGGCCTCTTTTTTTGTACCTAGACAGGAGTTGGAGGATATCTGAATTTCTTCCAGCAATATGATTCTCAGAGAGAGCATAGATTTTTAATGATAAGCAAGGAAATAATTAATGTGTATATGTCACTTTCTCTTTGATTTGATTTCTCTGCTTATAATTTGTAATATTTCTGTTTGTCAGTATGGTATGTTAGTTAATGATATGGGTTATGGAAACAGATCACCTGTGTTTGAGTTTTTGCTCTCTCTCTCTAAATGATTACTAAGTGTAATCTTGTGTAAATTTCTTAATTTCTCTGCACCTCAGTCTTTTGATCTGTACAGTGGTGATTATGCTGGTACTGAATGCATAGATTATCATAGGGACTAAGTGAGTTTGCACATGTAAAAGCGTTTAAATGGTTTCTGACACATAGTAAACATCATTCAATAAATGTTAACTGTTTGTGTCTTTTTCAATCTTTTATTCTTTTTACTTTTTATCTCATTTGGGAATAAAGATGATATAAAAATGGAGCCTGGCTCTATGAAAAGCATTGTGCTATGTAAGTGTGACTGGGCATAAGAGATGATGATTCATATAAAGGGACTTTTAGGCTACTGCTCAAACTAAGTATTTCTAGAGGAAGAATTTTTAAAAGTTGTCTATGCTTCTCTTTGTAATTAATTTTATATAAATATTAAAATTTCGGCTTTTTTTTTTTGCTCCATATAATTGACTTTCGTAATTTTGAAAATATACCCAGAAATGAACTTACGCATTTTATGCAAAGTACATATAAAATGTATCATAAAAATATTGCCTAGTAATGTTTCCACTACATATTTATCTAAATTCAAATCACTTATTATTTCAGGCTTTATACTCTCTAATGAAAAAGAAGCTTTTTCCCAAACCCACAACAACTTTAAATTGTTGTCTCTGGTCACATGCCATATTTTCCACAAACATGATTAAATCCTTTAAATAACTCAGCACTTTTGTGGGTACCTAAAATAGATGCTTAAAAGTGACAACTTTGTCCAAACACTTTAAATCCGTCTTCTTTTATTCTTACTTTCTTTTGTGACCTGGATCTGGCTGCCAGTGCACATGAAAGAAATTACAAAAGCTTCTCAGTCACTGGAACTCTGGTTCCTTTTGCACTACAGCATTTGTCATTGCCAAAACAGCAGAGTTTAATTAAGTGTTGTGAGCAGCCTAGTGAGAAACACACTTTAAATTAAACCTCTGTACATGCTGCTATTGGTTCTTTACCTCCTGAACAATCAGCGGGGTGTTAGGCATAAATTCCGTCTCTCAAGGGAAACGCAGCTTCCATGCACCTCTAGCAATTCATAAATGATCCTGCTTTCTCAAGACCATATCTTATTCAAGCACATTTAATTATTTCTAAGTTTTAAACACCGATAGATGAAGGCAATAATTAATGTGCCTACCACTAAACATTTTATTTACTCTTGATATATTAATGGTATTATCAAGAAAATATGCTACAGTTTCAGGTTTAACAAAATTACATGGCAAATTATCTTTTGATGCATCAAGCAATTGTTAATATAATGGAATAAATTATTTTAACACCTCAGTAGTAATGGATGGGTAAAAGAATATAAGCATTTTAATTTTCAGAATGTTTTTGCAATTACACATTTCAGGTGACACTTAAATCAATGACGCAAGTGTTTGGAATTTTAGAAACTGAAACAAAAGAACAATTTAGAAGTATGACTTGTGGGTTTCTTAAATGCAAAGGATATAAGCAGTGTACCTTGTCTTCTCCTAACATCAAAGTTCTGGCACAATGTTTGTGTGAAAAGCAAAATAATTGCTTCTTAAAATTAAATTTATATGTGCTCAGTCCCACTTAAAATTTCACATTTAGATTTTTGCTTAAAATGAAAAGAAGAGTGACATGTAAGTTTTAAATCAATTTGATTAAATACAGTCTCATATAAAATAATGGTGATGATTTTTCTCAACTGAGCAGAGTTTATCAGAGCACGTGAACAGTCAGGATAGATGACCATATCCATAAAATATCCTTGACTTGTTCCACAGCACCATGGGGTAATTTCACACTCTGGAGGACATTCTCAAGATAGACCTGCTCTACAAAGATGCAGAAAAGATGATCTGTTATTCAGCAGAATTATGCACAAGTATTTACCTGTTCTCCATTAGTCTGGGTCTTATATCTTATCTTTCATGTTTGGCAAATTTCAATAACGTCGATGCTGCTAAAAGCTTTCCATTGATTAGGAAGTTCTTGCCTGGAACTTTAGAAGACAAGGAAAGAATGGATCATTGTCTGTCATAAAATCATTTAACTATAGTTTAACGAGAAGATGACTCTCTAAAATATCTATTGACGCTGATTTAGTCTTTCCATTCCACGCTTATTACAAGTAGGTGAAGTAGATTTCAGTGATTATACTGAAATATGCAAAAGGAGGTACACATGCAGCAACACCCACTTGAAATTAGGCAGGACTCTAAAATATTTCAGGATTAAAGTATTGGTTTATCTTGTAGTGATATTGATTGGCCTAATTTGATATAATTTATCAGAGTCATAAACATTCCATGGCGAAACCCTGCCCTGCCCCTGCTGGTTCAGCAACTCTCCACATTCTGTCTCAATTCTTTCATTTGTTATCTTTCCCTTAGTCTTAGCTACATCTCTTACCTCAACCTTGGGTTAGCCTTTTTATGATATGTACCTTAAGGGGTTTCTCTTTCAACCATTAGACACTGACAGTAGGGTTTAGAAAACTGCAGGGAGAGCGGAGAGACTAGATGGGTTCAGAATTGAAAAACATTAGGTTAGAAAAATTCTGGGCTTGAAATAAACATTTTCAAGGCCCAAGAACTGTATCAGCTCTGTATCTCCAAGATCACATGAAAATAGAACCAAATGGATAAATGTGAGTCAAGCTTAGGATCCAATCCAAGCTTTGAAAAAAGTACAATGGTTCAAAACAACTAGTTTGCTAGTGAAGTTTTCGTATACAATCTATTTATTTCTCAGAAGTGCTTGAATTTAAAGGACAAGACCCCAAATAACAACTTTAGAAAAATCCATTTAACAGTATATATAATATACAACAAAAAAGAACAGCAATAAACTAGGGAAATAGGAAGATGAGGAAATCAACTAGTAAGCCTTTACAAGTTGCCATTTTTTAAACAAGTCAGTCTAATAAATCAGAAACTATACTGTAACATTTTATTATATGTCATAATTCTTCTATAGTTTCAACTCTAGTCAATCATTATAGGAGATCTTCTAACAAAAGGCACTCCAAGATACAATTTTTATTCCTTTCCTCCCCAATATATTACTTATTATTCTTATTTTTAACTAAAAAGATATTTAACACCACTGAAATAAGTTAACTAACATAGAAGTTTAAGAAAGGAAAGTAAATAATAATGACCATGACTCTATATTACTATGTGATCCCCATTCCCTGAAGTATACAATGATAAGAGATCAATGAAATCTATTCACACACAGCACTATGGTTATAAAACCTGTATAAACAAAAATACATATTTAAAATATTTTAACAAAAATTATGCTTTGATATGTTTTTACTCTGCAACTTGCTTTATAAAGTTAATGTCATAGGCATTACTCCAGATCAGTGCATATAGCTTTATTTAAGTTGTATGGCTATAACAAAGTATATTCAAATACTTTCATTTTTGAAAAACATTACAGATGATTCCAGCTTGGGCTGGAAAAAAAAAAATCTTTTATTTTCTGTAGGAGAGATGTCATAAAGGGATTTTTTTTAATGGGCATTTGCAGCTAGGATAGATACTGTCACATTTTCTAAATGTGATCTAAAATTTTCTAAAAGTTTGCAGCAATTCATACGCCCACCGTAATATGGAGAGTTCCTAATTGTGCACACCCTTCTAAAGGCTGGCTTTGAACAAGTGGGCAAGGCACTTTATTAAGTGATAGTGATCTAAATATATCTAAAGAAATATCAGGCAATCCTATTGAATTCCATAGCCAATGCAATCCCTGACTTTGCTTGAAATTATGAACACATTTCTGAAGTATTTCCATTTATCTAATTCTGAAGAGAAAACAAAAACACTCATCTATGGAAGCTTCTGGAATGGGGTGACTAGTGAGACAAAAAGGAATCAGGGCAAAAAGTTGAGGTATTCTAATATTTTTTCATAGTGTGTGCCCTTTTAATAACTCAAACCACATGCAACATTAACTTAAATTCCTTCAACAGTGACTTACTTTATTCTGTTAATTCACTTTTAAATTAAAATGAAATGTTGAAATTTATATCTATTATTTATACCATCCAAGTGTCTTATTGTATAAAACAAAGCTGAGAAAATATTCTAGAATACAACTACCCACTACTATTTTTTGATCGCTGAGGGACAAAATGGTAAGAATAGTTTATGTTCTATATACTCTGATCATCAAAAATAAAATTTTATTTCTGTAAAATGGGAATGTTAACATTGACTTACACTTTTTATGCATATAATGAACTAATTAATGATCACTGAAAGCACAAAGTGTCATATGTAGACTAATTAATTATAATAAAGGATTGCAACTAATAAAAATACAATGAAAATATATAAACAAATTATGTTTTTCAGTAGTATTAACCTTAGAGAACACAAATTTATAACTGTAGTGTTCTATTAAAACAAACAAAAAATTATATCCATCTCTTTAAGCGGTATGAACTTTTGCCATATGTTACTTAATTGCTATGATGCAGTACACTTAATGCTTATGTTAATAATTGCTTTATAAAAATGCTTTCTTTCACTCTTCAGATATTGAAGAATTTTTTGTAAAATGTAAAATTACATTTTAACAAATTAGAAAAACATTCACATATTTTAAAAAGATATATATGTATATGTTTTTATTAACCATATATTTATAATATATAACATATGTTTGATTACATTAATGTATATTCATTTTCATTAAATTATGATTTATTCAATAAATACCTATTAAGAATCAGTAAGTATGTCACAAAGTAGAGAGCTGAATAAGACATGGCCCTTATGTTAAAGAACACAATAAGAATCATGTAAAAAAATAATTTTAATAAAATATGAAAATACTCTAAAAAGCTATGACAATACCACATGGCTTATTGATGGACAGGTAAATAGTTTTTTATGCAGGAGTTAGTTGGAGGTGGACTCTAGATTTATAGAAAAGGAGAAATCACAGAATTTTGGATTATTACTCAACCATGTGATAATAATGAAAAATGTTTAAGCATGAGAGAAACCTGGCCAGATTTTTATTTTTAAAAACATCAAGTTTTTATTGGATGAAATACAATTTAAAGTAGGTGAGGCCAGAGTCAGGGGAATCTGCTTAAATATTTTTTTTCAAAAATCACTGCTATCCTTTCTTGTTAGGACAAGAGCTTGAAACTGTGAAGTAGAATAAAGTTACCTGAAAACAACCCAAGGCTCCAAATGTATTGACTTCCTTCCATATGAGATAAATTCTTCTTAAGAGCTTAATGTGAAGCACCTCTTCTTCGTTTTAGCGCCAAAATTCACTCTCAGTTTCTTTTTAGTAGTTTGGTATGTTTATCCCACAATACCAAAAAGTGTCTAAGAAAACATTACAATTTTTAAAAATATATATTTTCCATACCATGTCAGATTTTTTTTTCCCATGTATTAGGATTCAACCAGTAGGCTCAATTTTTAAAAAGACTATAGTCTAGGTGTTCTCAGGACCACTGGAGAATGCACCAAAGGAAAAGGTACCAAAGGAGCACTGCCAGAATATAAAAATTCTGTCTGTACACATTTGTAGAAAGAACAGAGGGAGCAACCGAGCTGCGCAAAGTTTGCCTTTCCTTTTTTTTTTTTTTTTTTTTTTTTTTTGCGGTACGCCGGCCTTTCACTGTTGTGGCCTCTCCCGTTGCGGAGCACAGGCTCTGGACGCGCAGGCTCCGCGGCCATGGCTCACGGGCCCAGCCGCTCCGCGGAACGTGGGATCCTCCCGTACCGGGACACAAACCCGTGTCCCCTGCATCGGCAGGCGGACTCTCAACCACTGCGCCACCAGGGAAGCCCTGCCTATGCTTTTTTAAAGGGAGTTTTACTTCTTGTATTAATATTGGCTTTCTAGTAGGTCAGTTCTCAATAGGGCGAAATTGTAGAGAAAACTTGTAATTTGTCTTATTGAAGGAAAGGCAGTGTTGTCATTTGTGGGTGAGGACCAGGGATGCTGAATATGCTATAATATTCTGTGTAGCTCAGGGGTGTGTCAATCTTCACAGACATTGCGCAGGTGAAAAATACTTATAATATTTGTAATAGGAAGAATTGTACATTAGCACTGTATTGCAGTTGATAAAATTGTTTCCCACAGTGGTATGGGTTAACAATTATAATACTTCACATATACTGGAGTTTCTTGTTTTGTCATTTGCAGTACCTAGAAGCAATGATACCTCAGTGTCACAGCTAGTGCACTAATCTTGGTTTCTAATACCATCCTCTACATAAAAGGAACCAGGGCTCCTTGGAGAAATGGCTGAGTGTAGGACTGGGCAGGACATCTACAAGATGAGGCTGGCACATTTTGTAGTGCCAGAAATAAGGAAGTGATAGTTTGAATGTACAACAAAAATAATCAAATTTGGTGTGGTAATTATAATGCAGTGTGGGTTGGCATCTACTGTGTTCCTCTGAGAACAATCATTCACACCATGACAACTTGGAGACAATTTTTAAAGGACTTTATTATTGGGAGGAACTCTGCTGTGAGGTCATTAGTGCAGTGTTTCTCGAACTTGAATGTGCATATGCATCCTCTGGGGATCACGTTAAATGCAGAATCAGATTAAACAAATCTGGGATGGAGCCCATGAATCTGCATTTCTAAGCTACTGGGTGATTGCAGTGCTGCTGAAGCTGCAGGTCTGTTATCACACTTTGAATGGCAAGTTCTTTAGTGTGTAGGACATGAGGAGCAGTCAGCAGTCAATGAAGAGACTTCACTGGATCACCCTCAATCCTGGGAAAGAACCAGCACTGCTCTAGCATCCAGCAGAGTTAACATTTTCACCAATAATTTTATGTGACAAAAGAAAGAGCCCAACAATGACAGCTGTTTACAGAGCAAGGACCCAGAACTTTTAAGAACAGGGCTGGAATTCAAACTA
Source organism: Delphinapterus leucas (assembly GCF_059928025.1). NCBI lineage: Eukaryota > Metazoa > Chordata > Mammalia > Artiodactyla > Monodontidae > Delphinapterus > Delphinapterus leucas. The sequence continues at coordinate 75,509,348 of NC_143136.1, read as the reverse complement.
TCATTTACCAATAGGAGTAACAAGTAGAAAGTGAACAAAGAGAGATCAGTGAGGGAATTTCTACAATAATGTGTCTAAAGGGGAAAGACAAAATGCACAAATTGAGGTGGAAAATTTCACATTGGCAGAATGAGATCTCAGGATGTCCAAAGTGCACTGTGAAAAAGCAGTCAAGCCAGTAGGGTGCTTTGCATTGATATCTGGATGAAATGGCTTAACTGTCCTTACCACCGGCCTCCTGGGCCCCCGAGGATAGGCCATTGACAGTGAAGAGCTAAGTTTTGAAGTTCATGACTCCAGAAGCAGGTGGAACACGAGGGAGTGATTGAGAAGAGAATACTACGTGGAATAAGACTGACTGAAGCGAGGCTGCAGAAGAAAAATGCCAACATATTGAATTAAAATACAAATGGAAATTTGCTTGAAAGCAACCAGGAAAATTTAACATGCGTGCAATTATGTTGGCTTTACCTGCCTGCCCTCCTCCTTATTCCTGGACACTTCCTCGAAGTTCTCCCTTCACAGCCTCTGTCTGGAATGCCACTTTTCCTGATATTTGTTTGGCTCATTTATTCATTTCATTCAGGTCTGTGGGAAAATATCATACTCTCAGAGAGTTCTTCTCGGACTGTGCTATCGAAAATAATGCCCCTTTTCACTCATTCTTTTTTTTAATCATAATTATTCATTTGTGCCTCTTTTTACATGTGTGTGAGCGTGTATATGCCCAGACTTATTTAGGTATTTTTTTAGGTATTCAGTATGACTGTTTTCCCCTTTTGAATGCAAGCTCCAGGAGAGAAGGAGAACATTGTTTTGTTTACTACTATCTCCTTAGCTTAGAAGAGAGTCTGTCACATAGTAGTTGCTCCATAAACTTGTTGAACAAGTAAATAAGTGAATGTATCTATGTTTTAATATCAACCAGATGATACTACAAATGAATCAAAATATATGAGTTACAGAAAAAATATGTCAAAGGATCATGTGATCTACTACCAGTGTATCCATAGTAGGAGGATAAAATTTTAGTGAAAATAAATAATTGTTTAGATGTCTTAAAATAATTATGTCATTCATATTATTTTCTTTTATTGTCTAGAGCAGAAGCTTAGGTCTCAGCAAATCTGGGTGTGGGAAGAGCCCTCAAGGTTATTTATGATAATATTCTCTGAGAGGTCAAATTTCAGACACCATACAAATATATTACAAGCCCTTTTCTGAATACGTGTTTCATATTTGAACAATTCTTAGCAGCTCCTAGGCTCAAAAGCTTGATTCTAAATGTACTACTGAACTTGAGCTTCCTGCTGGGAACACAGCAAGTGTCTTCTGAGCATAAGGAGGCTGAGAATCGCATACCAACAGGAACAAGTGCCTTGAAGTTAAAAGGTGTTTGGAAATTGATCTGGGAGGTAATAATCTTCTATATCTAACTTGTGATTTACTCTAATTTTAAATTTTTTAACACGTACTCTCTGAAACATAGATGACTTCTGCATTTGTGTAATACTGGCAACCAAAGACTTTCTAGTTTTCTCCCTCAGAAATTGATATAGTATTTTGTATGTTAACTATGCAAGGTCCTATGGCATGTTTTGTATTTAATATTTACTAAGTATTAAAGACACGTAACTTATAAATTCTTCAATTACATCAATAAATCCAGATACAGTAGTCATGCTGCAATTATAATTTTAGGTAAATCTGGGCTATTGCAAATATTATTAATGAAAGATAAATATTTTTTAAATGAAAGATGGAATCTAAAAAATCCAAATAAAGATGGAGTCTAAAAAATCCAAATAAAAGAAAATAACTGTTGAAAAATGGCTAACTCTCTATGCTTAGTGCTCTTCCAGAAATCTGTTTTGTTTACTTGTTAAAATCAGTTGGAAGATAGCCACAAGTTTTCAAGATAATTTATTGTTGTGTTTTGGTATTGTTTACCTGCTTGTTTTCTAAACCTGCCTTTTTGCTTATTTTGTGAGAAATGGCTTTACATCAAGTATTGTCCATCAAGCTATGGGTTCCAAAATATGAACTTGGCTTCTCACACAAGAATGTAGGGCTCTTGGGCAGAATATTGCTAACATTTCCCACTGGAATAAAGTTCTGGCAATAACTCCAGCTTAGATTCTGAAAGGAGGACCTCCCCATTTATTGTTCCGCCTTCAGAAGAAGTGATGGCTGAAGGAAGGAAACAAACTCATAAATGTCCCATGTGTCTGTCTCAAAAGAAGGACAGAAATGTCTTATATTTTTAGACTATAACCTACTCCTACTGCTCAGAAATGCAACCAGGCTTGAATAGATGAAATATATCTATAAAAATCACTGTCAAAATCTATATATTTAGCACCAAATGGCATGTTCTAGCAAATAATTCATTAACTAGCTTCAGGGTCAGTCAAACCATGTCACTCAAATAGTTTTTAAATAAGAGTAAATATTTAAAATGCTATATTTTCCTTAAGGGCTGGCTCTGACTAGCTCTAACAGCCAAGAAATATGGACTTGGTAGGAACTATCATCAAGGTGAGACAATGAATGACCCTATTTTAAGAGAAGGATGAATTTTCTTTCTCCAAGTAACCAAACATAGTCAAAGTATTAAAAAAGTCAATTCATATAAGAAAAAAGCAAATTTATTTTCATTTAGACAAGACAAAAACAAGTATTTTTTTCCAATACAGTCAATGGAATAAAATTTTCACTATTCAGATCACCTATTTTATAACAAGGGGCAAATATTTGGAAATCTATGTCTTCAACCACAAATATGTATATGCTGTGCTTCGGTTGTTGCATTTAGAATGAGAGTTGTTGAAATACAAGTTAATATCTTGAGATAGAAACTGCTATTATTATTATTATTATGGTGCCATTTATACAAAAATATTTCTCAAAGAAATCAGAATAAGCACCATCTGTTTCAGTTATCTATTATTTTGTAACAAACCACACCAAACATTAATGGATTAAAATAATAATCATTTATTTATTCATGACTGCCTTTTGGGCTGGCTCACTCAGATGGACAGTTTTCCTGCCCTTGCTTGGTGTCACTTATACAGAAACAGTCACCTGGAGATTTGAACAGAGATTGATATTTCAAGATGGCCTGACTCATGAGTCTGGTGGTTAACTTGGTCAGTCAGGTATAATGCCTGGAATCTTCGCCATATAGCCTCTCTAGCAGGATAGCCCGGGTTCCATACAAAATGGCAACAGTGTTCCAAGAGATCAATCATGGAAATTCAAGGCTTTTTGAGGCTTGGGCTCAAAAGTCACATAAAGTCACTTCTGCCTCATACCATTGATCAAAGCTATTTCAAACACCAGTCTAGATTCAAGGGGTTGAAAAACAAATTCATTTCCTGAAGGGAGGAATGAAAAATAATTTGTGGCCATGTTAAATCTTCCTCATTTCCATTTGTCTTAATACAGAATGTTCAAATATTTTTATTTTGGAAATTTTAAACTCATACTATTAAAAATGGGGACAGAAAATATATCATTTGCATATTGTCCAGCCACTCTTGTGCTTTACAGTCCTTCTAGAATAAGCAAAGATAGTATTTGAAGAGTTTATTATTGAGAAAACATAAGGTCATAACTTCATAAAGCCAGCAATTGGCTTGTGATTAATTAGGTGTGAGTTGATCATTTTGGGGTGAACTTAATGACAAAATATAATTTTGAAAAAATGATCATCACAGAAAACTCAATTTTATTAGATCTATAAATATTTTTCACAAGTTCATAATATTTTAAAATATATAAGGGATATGATTTTCATGTGTATAAGGGGGACCTTGATAAACAAGGTAGCTTATTAAGCTTAAATGTTTGCAACTTTGTACCAGAAGACTAATGCAATTGGTACCTGGACTATACTTTGAGGAACAGTGATTTTAATAAATATGCTTATCAGAAGACAACCCCCAGAAAATATAAGTAATAAAAGTAGGAGTTAAAACAAACATATTTTAAATGGTAGATAGTATATTATTTAAAATATTTCTCAGATACTTGAACCTATCACTATTACTATAGAAAGAATCAGTCGTAAATTTAAATGTGATTCATGCTTCTTGTAAGAGTTTGAGCTAAAAGACATTTGACTTTAAGAATATGAGATTTGGGGAAATGACTAAAAGAATTTTCTCTTTTACAAAATATATTACTAACATTTAAATATTCCTGATCAAGTGATGTTTGAAGATAAACTCTAAATACATATTAGTAAAATCTAGTTACTTAGAATCTTAAATTAGCTCAGGTTGTGAAAACTCAGTTTCCTATTATGTGGGCCACTTAAAGAAAACCAGGACTTTATTTTGTTTATTTTTTATTTATGTCATTTGCTGATAAACCAGTTATTATTTACGGAAGCTAAGTAGACAAAATGGTGAGTTTGAAGGTATAAATTACTAGATATGAAAAAACTCTCCAAGTTAAGATGTTATATCCATAAATCCTCTCAGCTAGCATGGGAATCAAAGCATTCCTAGTTCAAGCCATATTTGTGACATGCTGTATGGGCTGTGACAACCAAGTCCAGAAACACAAGTTAGGGAACAATAACAAAAAATAAATAAAAGCTTTAAGTTGGAAATCCTATAACTTTATTTGTTTTCACCCTCACTGGGCTTCATGAATATTATTTTAACATGTTAGTTATCCTAATTGTTGTGTCTATGCTTAAGTGGCAAACAATGGTTTTCTTCCCACTTTTTAATTTCATTATAATTAATAATCACCCAAAATGCCTAAACTGCCATTCTGATGATTTTTGGAAAATAAAATGAAATGCCATCATTACTCAAAAGTTGTCAATAATTATCTTTTCTAGTATTGCTTTATTTATACACTGTACATGTAAGTTGTTTTTCAAAAAGGATTTATTTTCCATGAAACAGAAATGCTCATCTCTGTAACCGAAAGCACTAAGACAGGGCTTTCATACACACCAGCATATTTAAATGCAGCCTTAATAGGTCATCATCTCCAGATCTTGCATTGCAGTGTGAGACATCGAACCTTGCCGTCAAGCTCTTAGCCGACTTGGGGTTAAAAAATACACATAGTCGTTTACATGAACCTTAAACAAACTTGCAGCAGCATTTTTCTTTCAGTCGACTGACATTTTTCTTTATGTTTCGTCAGTTATATCTGAGTGATCAGACAGCCACTACACGTGGTACACCCACCAGGATTATTATCTAGACCAAAGGCCCAAAGCTCATTGTAGTAGGCATGTAATTCTTTACAATGTATGCCACGTTAACTGTGTTGGGTTATCTATTCAACAGCTGACTGAGCTGGGCTCTCAAGCTCTTCTCAACAACCATGTAAGAAGCGATGACAATTGTACTACTTCATAACAGCTGCATGGAACTCTGACACACACTTCACAGCAACCAGTCATCTATATAAACCAATTTCGAGCAAAATTGCATGGTGCCTCCACTCTGTTATAAACACAATGATATCCACTCAAAGCTGATAAATGCACTACATTTCTCTGGAGCTTAAAAGAATAAGTTCTTTGCAGCTGAGATTTCTTTCCTACAAATTAAGCTTCTTTTTGTCCTAGCTGTTAATTTAGAACTTTACAAAGAACCAGACAATTTAGATTTTGAATATCTGTAAAATAAAGAAACTTCAGTATTAATATTTTGGTTCTTCAACTAAATGCTCTTTTACTATTTTTTTAAGTGTATGTGCCAGACTTTCCTACCTGATGATCTGAAGCAGAATGCAAAAGGAAGAAGTAATTAAGGTTTAAAATACTTACCAATGCCGTAGCAATTTGCCAGTTAATTACAGTATCTTTTCATAGGATTAAACAATACAATCCTTATTATTGAATAAAACATCTACAAGCAACTTGGAGACCACTGTTAAAAGGCTTAAATGTTAACTACTGTATGTTTGGTGAATAATGAAGCTTTGGTGAATCCGTTAATAATTGCAAGAGATTCAAGTAACATAAAGGGTTTGCTAATATTTTTAAATACGTACTTGTATTACCAACATATTTTTAAATGAAGCTTGAAAGGACATGGGTAAACATTATGCATGGTTCCAGAAAATAGACAGAAACTAATTTTTTTCATGTTTATGTCAGTGACAAATATATACATATAAATGTGTATATATGTACAATATTTTAATATTTCAGAGATTAGAAAATATATACACATGTATTTTCATTTTCTTCAACCCAACAATTCTAAAGGGAGTCAGAAGAATGGAATATGTAGACTAAGAGAAGAGTGAACATACTTCATTTCATAAGAAACATTCACTAAATCATAATTTATTAATATATTGGAACTTTATTACAGAGAAGAATTCAGTTTATGCTTCATGGAGTTTACTGCTCAAAGAATTGGAGATAGCATATTATTGTACTATTTGAAACAAAACCATCTTATGGAATAATAGTAGCATTGCCAATTTGTTAATGTATACTACAGGCTAACATAATTTCTGGCATCATTTAATAACACTTATAAGTTATGACACTATCCTATAATGATAAATATTAATTTTAGAAATGGGGTCCTATACCAGGTTTCATTTAAAGGGCTTCTCTGCCCTGAAAAAAAAAAAGTGAACACAAATTATCCAATGCATAGGACAAATGAGGGGAAATGATTTTCCACAACCATGTGCCAAAATTCTGACTGTCTATCAATTATTTTCACTTATTTATTTTTATTATTGAATTTATTTGACTACTTTGGTAATCTCCAATGGGAGGAAATTAAGACTCTCTGAGGTTAACTGTCTTTCCCAAAATGAAACAGATTAACAGGGAAAAAGAATATGGTTACTGGCCATTAATTCAGGGTTCTATCCACCGCACCACCCTGTTTTTAAAGGGGTTGTTGATGAAAAACGGAGACCTAAAGACACAAGGAAACTTGAATAATATGATTCAAGTACAAATATTAGGACAAACAGTTATTTTGCCTCCCAAGTAGCCAGTGTGTTTTTCCCTATGGCAAGTACTTTTTCCACAAGAACTAAAAGTAATTACCTGTAAGGAATACAATACTTTCTCGTGGAATCCAGGCACTGGCAAGATAACTGGACCTCTCAAGGAGTTCAACCCAAGAGCTATAAAATCAGGAATGGAGATTGCTCTCACTGCCTTCTCTCTTTCTCTGGAGATGGGTGTTTTTGTGTTAGAGGACTAGTCCAGGTCAGCTAGGTTGGGAGAAAGAGTACAAGTGGGGAAAGAGATGGTACAGCTTGATGACTTGAAGCTCAAAAGAAGAAGGTGGGCTTTACACACGTGACAAAGCAATGGTCTAGATGTCTCCCTCCACAAAGGGAGCAATGAGGAAGATGAAACATATTTTGTGTCAAATGGCTACCCTGTTGTACAATTGCACTTCCCTCCAGGTGTTACCTATGCAAGAAGAGCAGCATCTGCATAGGTAGGCTGCTGAGGAAGTGCAGTACTTAAAAAAGAGTAGGGTTCCTATTAAGTTTATGGATGTGGAGGGAATGCTTCTGGAAAAGATTGAGGATGAAAGGGAGTTTTTATATACATAGACTGAGACAAGAGGAATTCAGGTGAAAGGGTTGGGAGAAATGTAGACAGTGGGTAGAAGTAAGGAAGAAGCAATGCAGAGAAGTATAGGAAAGATTATTACTGATTAGAAGGATCAGAAGTTTTGGGCAGTGGCCACAGATGACAGGGATATGAGGTATGGTTGAATTTATTGTCCTTGAGATTATGGCCCCATGTAGGCTGAAGCCTAGCAATTGTCAAAGACTTGATGAAGTAAGCAGACTGTCAAGCATTCAAACAGGACTTTGTTCAGATGATGTTCTGCTTGTTACCGAATATAACACCCCATATTCTTGCCCACCACAATTTTGCAAAGATGAGAGAATTGTGGAAGAGCTCGGGGGAAATGGTGTTTTGCAGATTATTTTTGCTGTATCTCTTTGGCTGACAGTTATGCTTCAATTATTCCTTTCACTCATTGCATTTGTTTTGTGCTTGCTGTTTTCAATTGTTTTTTGTTTGTTTTTGAATAAGTATTATGTGAGCATATATATTGTGATACCAACACAAAATTGAAAAGATACAGAAGGACTTGGAATGAAAAGGAAATCTCCCTCTCCCTACTATCTGCCAGTGTAGTAGTTGTGATGTGTTGGATCTCACCCTCCACCGCCCTCCCTTTGCTGGAACTAAGACATTCATCCTCAAAGCTTCTGGAAATGTTGGCAGCTGAAAGCTCTCTCCACTGAGTTTTTCTCATGGGCTTGTCCTCAGCTAAAGAGAGCCACCCAGCTCAAAGTCACACCTCCCAAAGGCAGACTGCATCTTATGACTGGTTGAGGCCAGGGCTATACAGACCCAGCCCAGCCCCTATGTGTCGAGTTGAGACAATCTGAAGAGCCATCTTAGTTCCAGAGCTTCCTGTACAATTAGGTAAAGCCCCTGTAATTTCTGTGACTAGACTGCAATTCCTGCCTCTGCCTGATTGATTCTGTTTTCTTTACTCCCTTCCTGATATTCACCCCCAAGAACATTTCTTGCTCTTTCTGTCTCAGTGTCTGTTTCTTGGAGAACTCAATTACAGATACTCGGTATGACACTTTCCTTTCACAAACCACCATTACTAGTCAGTTTTTGAGAATAATATGAAAAAGAGGAGAACAAAGTTCCTTTCAAGGGATCTTTCCTGAGCAGCTACAAACAACATTGCATGAATCTCAAAGGAGGAAGATTGCTTTATAAACGTGTAACTATAACGTTAGGGTAAGTTCCTACTGGTAGAATTACTTGGGCAAAGGGTGTGTCCATTTTAAATTTGAAATACAGTACTCTTTAAAGAACTGTAACTTCTCACAGCAGAACACTGAGTTGGCCAAACTGTATGTGAAGAATGGTTCTCACAATTTTATATTTATTTTTCTCATGGGAAGTGGTTTTGAAACAACTTTTTACATGATCGTTTTTTTAAATTAACTAGGTACAAAATATTTTATTGTGTTGTTGACCTTATTATTGATAGTCTGGACTTGATTTTCATATTATGGAAATTAAAAATTTTGTGTGTTAAGTTACAGTGTTTTTCTTTGATTTCATTTATTATGAATCTTGCCATGCAGAATATTCCTATTGCTTATGTATTTATAGTTTTGATATTTTCTTTTTTGTCTTCTGAGTTCTGTTACATAAATAGAAATGATTTTACTGCTATGAGATTATTTTTAAAATCTAGTATATCTTCTCATAGTCCTTTTATAGATAGATCTTTTGTTTGTTTGATAGAATGTGGTCCATCTTGAGGTACATCTTGAGGTAGTAATCTAACTGTACAATTAAATTCTATTTGCTAATACTTTATTCGGGATTTTTATACCATATTCATCTTATATGATTGTTTTGTACACTCTTTTGTGTGTTATTTATGTCAATTATATAGATGTATGTCACTTATGACAATATGGATTTTTTTTCTGTATATCCTGGAACAGCTGGTTCATTTGAGTTTTGACTTCTTAAGGTTTGGTGTAATTTCTCTGTGAAACTAACTTAGCCTGGTACTCATCTGAGGATAGCTCTTTGGCCACAATCTCTGTATTTTATGTTATTTGTCTACTTAGATATACTTTTTTTCTGAGTTCACATTTAAATATTACTTATATTAATTTCCTCTATCACTTTTGTTTGAATGTCATCTCTCATTTCATGTATATCTATGTTTTGTCAGTTTATTTTTAATTAGGTTGGCTAAATGTTTATATTTTGTTGGTTCTTTTTGAAAGAAAAGAACTATTAGATTCATTATTGAATTATTTTCCTATATTATAATGTTAATCTCTGCTCTCTTCTTTATTGATTCCTTCCTCATGACTCTTAAGGTTTACTTTGGTTCCATTCTTCTAACTTCTTTAGTTGAGCCTTACTTTACTTTTTATTCTTACTTGTATTTTAATATAAATATTTAAGGCATACAGTTTTTTGAGCGTCACTTTAATTTACCATAGAGTTTAGATGTGTAAGTTTACGTTGTCATTATTTACTAGATATTTTAAAGTTATTGATTTGATTTTCTCATTGGCCCAAAAGATGTTTAAGAGATGGTCATTGTTTTTTATTTTTATGTTGCATGCCAGGGATTGATATTGTTGTTGTTTTCACTAATTAATTTTTTCCTAGGCTGTGTCTGGGTATTGATTGTTTTGCATCATTTTTTTTTTTTTACAATAAGATATGCCATTTTAATTTATAGATTCAGATTTTCTGGAATTTTTTAAAGCATGTCTTTTTCTGTTTTTGTTTGTCATCTTCATGAATATCAAATATGAGTTAGCCATTTCTTATGACTATATACATTTTTTCTAATCTTTTAAAACCCTTATTTCAAAACTCTTTTAACTCCTGCCTTTCCTGATATCGTGGGGTTTTTTTTTAGTGGGGGGGGCTTTTTTTTCAGAGATGAAAATCTCCTTTGAATTGCTTTCACTATGGACTTCAATTATACATCACACTTTTTATAATCTTTCTCTGCTCTCCTGATTACTACCAGCTCATGGTTAGCTTTAATTTTTAATTACATCTTTCCTAAGCTTTTGTACATCCGTTTTGGACTCTTAGTTTATAAAGGCAAATACTTCATAAAGGTTTAAATTTATTTATGTAACTCAGAGCAATGTTTTTGTTGCAATTTTTGTCTGCTCTATAAAAATGGTTTCCCAGCATGTGTCTTCCATGTGCCATTGTCTTTTGTTCTTTCTCCTATTTTTTCTTTGCACTGTCTTTTTATAAATATTTTATAAATATTATTACTCTACAGTCTGTGCTCATTTGTTTTTTATATTTATTTTTGAATGAATTGTTCCTGGAGAGGCTGTTTGGCGGGAGTCTATGTAGAGAAGGAGCCATGTTCCAGAATAGCAGGAATTTTCCTCATGACACAAGCTTTTTACTTTTACTTTTTTCTCGCCATGTATACTGACAGTTATAACCTTCTTTCCAATGCAGTGTTTCTCTTTTTCTGCTTCACTGTCACAGTGCTTTTGAAACTACAGGTCTCTGTGAGACTCATCCCTTATGTCTGTGCTTCCTTTTCATGCCCCAGCATAGGTGCTGACTACCACTTGCAGCACACACCCATTCCATCATTCCATTACTCCGAGCTGCAGTTTGTTTGATTTGCTCTTCGGTGTAAACCTCTCTCTTTTTTTAGAGAACCCTGCTCTGCCACTTTGAGATTTGCAACCAGAGACCTCTTCTGACAGCACCGTCACATAATTGTTTGATTTTTCTTCTATTTAGCAGTGCTTCTTCACAAATTGTAGTTTGAGGTTGTAGTCGACTCCTAGTTTTGTCAAGGAAGAATATATGTTTCTGTTTCTTGCTCTCCTTGTTGTTTTGATGTTATTTCTAAGAAAAGAGGGGCATTTTATTTTTCTTCTGTCTTAAAAGAGGAAGTCTCCTTTATTTGATTTTGAAATGCACTGTTGGAATTTGTTTTATTTTCAGAAAAATATAATACTTAGGCCCTAAATATGGTCAGATATTCATTATTATTATATAATTTAAATCATTTTAAGACAACTCTACTTCAGTAGAAATTGAAACTTAACATATTGTGAAGACTCTAAATTCTGTAATGTATCATACACATTAAAACATAGGCATTTGCAAATGTCCTTTAGTTCCTTTAAACCCTAATTTATTTCATAGCAAATATTTAGTTGATTAATGGAAAAGTAATCTCAACTAATTGTTAGGATGGTGTCCTACAGAGAATCTGCAAGACTCTTTCTACCCCATGGTAAGAAATGGTCAATGTTTGTCTTTTCTGGGCTTATTTGCAATGGAAATGGCTCATCTTTGATGCACAACTTTTACTCTGCTTTAACTATTAATTCTATTTATTACATCTGGAATTGAGGCATATATGCCATACACTTTGTGGGGGAGGAGGTATGAAAAAGGGTATTCTTTTTTCTCTTTTGTGATAGCCTGTGTTATAGCAGTAGCTTTCATTATCAGTTTGACAGGAGGGAAATGACTTACCTGTCCACTTCTTCATCTAGATTGAGATACTTTCAAAGTTCCCTGAAAACTAAATGGATAATGTCGCAGTGATTCAGAATAAATCCAATTATTTCCACTAAAAAAGAAATACTCCAATTTGGATTAGAACCATATGGTTTGGATATTAGAGTTTTGGCCCATATATAACTCACAATCCATTCCTCTCCTACCAATGTGTGCTAATTTACATTTCAAAACAGGGTGATATTTTAAAATCCTAAGATATTGCAAAAATAGGACTCAACTGAACCAAATTCTTTCTAAATTGAAAAAAGATGGATAATTTTAAATGAGAAATGCTTTATAGTTTGGATGCAACCAAAGTAATGTATTTTTTCTTCCTTCGAATAATATATTCTTTCACACCAAAATCATTACTATGTATCAAAATGCTAGAAACTATAATTCTGATGTGCTGCAGTATTCCCAAGCTGGATAATATTTTACTTGGCTATAGTATTAATGGAATTTTGGCCTCAACATATATTTTAGTGAAGGCATTGTCTTTCTATTTAGAAAAATAAAGGACCTCGGATGACAAGTTATTTCTTTTTTAATATAAGGGGAAAATCTTACTAGAGAGTAAAGTCTTGAAGAAAAACATTCTAAGAACTGTACATTTATAATTAATGTCTCGACCCAGTCCCTCATGCTTTTATTCTGAAGCTCACTTTTTTTCTAAGCAGCAGCCAGAATAAACACTGGCTTTGTCATGGGGCAGGCTAATATAAAGAGCCATATGTGCTCAATGACACAGCACAAGGAGACAGACACAGGCCTTTGCTATAAATTCTCCCTTTTAAAATTTAGATTGCCACATTTTTTTCCTTCTCTAGTTAATTTAAATCAGTTCTGCCTGTCAGCCTGTACCTGCCAAATAAAACATCCTAATCAAGTGTCTGGTGTGCAAAGCAGAAAGGTTTGGTCTGATGCTGGCAGACTTTTGTTTATTCCATCTCTATGACCATAATACCTAATGAAAGTCTTCAAAATTTTTACTAAGACAAACTAGATCAGGTATATGAAAGGAGGAAAAAAAGAGAGTCGGTCAATTATTATTATCAAATTGCTATCAATGGCACAAATCCTCATCAACCTGTTTTTTTTCTGCCACTGTCAGGTCCTCCCAGGCCTTTAACATCTGATACCATCAGGTCAGCTGCTGGTTCTCCTTTTCCAAGGTCATAAGGTTTAACTGTACAATGAACTTACTGTGGCTTCCAGGGTCTTTCCACTGTAACATATTTAGTCAATGAACTTAAACTCTTAGGGGAAAAAACTGTGATGAAAGTAAATAAAGTGCCTTAATAAATGATTAAGTTATTTTCCAGGCACATTTTTTCATACGAATAGTAAAGTTATAATTAATAGGTTATCTAGAACATTAACAAAGATGCAAGCAAAGATTGGCCAGTAATATTGGATTTGTAAGATGCTTTGGTACTGTGGCCTCTTCAGCCTTGCACAACTCTGCTTATCAAGTTCATGTCTGAGTGAAAAGTACATGCCTTCTTTCTTGTGCTTAAATGTTCTCAAAAATGTTGTAGTAAGTTTTGATTTTTTTCTGAATATACAGAAAGCCTGTACAACCCACACTCCTCCATGAAATAATAGTTACAATGAATGCTAGTGAAATTCTTGAAACACAATCTGAACACAGTCTTTGCCTCACTTTACATTGAGTCTGTTATTCTCTAAGTGCTTGTGAGCTGGCTCATTTTAGTGTCTCAATGAATAAGGAGAAGTAGATGGTTTTCTTCCTCTAAAGTCTGTTAGGAATTGTAGTTGCTAAAATGCTGATGTATAACCAGGAAATTTTATGAGTGACCTGGTCAATGGCAAAATATTTCTTTAGGAAGGTGGTTCAAAGTAACAGATTGCACAGCAATTAACCTTATTTTATAAATTGTTTGTAATGGCTTCTTCTATAGCTATTCTCATATTTATATAGATGATAACCACAAATTTAGCAAAGCTATACTTGGTTTTGCAGTTGCAAATATGGCCACAACTTTTAGGGATATTGGAAATATTCCTGTAGGTAAACAGAGGCGAAGTAGAGAGACATGAAGCTGGGCAAGCGTTCCATTTCCAGGTCTACTGAGAACAGCAAGTCTCCACTACATGTATTCCTACTTTAACACCATTAATCAGTACAAAATGGTCACTGATATTGCAGACGCTAGAAAAACTCACCCACTAATAGTGGATGAATAAAAGTCACACTTTTACCCTGAATAAATCTTCATCAAAGATCTATAAAACATAATGGATTTTATTTATATTCAATTCTCTGTTCAATCGAGATACAGGTATAATGTATAGAACTTTAAAACTTGGAATAAAGATTGTGTTCTTCATGAAAAAGCACTGTGGCTTTCACAATGAATGAGTCAAGAAGATAGTAGGAAAGAAACATGATGTAAACCTTAGGAAGGAAAAACACATTCTCATAAACAATGTAAATGTTTTTTCTGAATATATCCAAGCCTTCTTGTGTAATTGAAAGCTTAGCTTTAGAAACATTTCATTAGGTACTTGGGAGAAATGTATGCAAAGACAGATGGTTCAGCTCTGCAGTGGCTCCACTTACCTCAGCATTTATAATAGCCTTCTCAAATCCAAGATAAATAGATGACCTTGAACCTCTCCCTCCTCAAATGTGCTCTGTATTTATCATTTTGATTATTTTTTCCGTTATGAGGATTTCCAAACTCACATTCCACTTTTCTCTCAATGTAGAATGAACTTTCCTGACTCCATGGCTTTATTGACACTACCCTTGCTTAAACTCCAATCATCCCCTAGTCTATGATGCAAAATCCCCCTTCAAGAACTCAACCCAAACGTTACCGCCTATAATGAGAACCTCCTCCAATCAGAGTGTTTTCATATCACCTCATTTACATTCCAATTCTGACTCTTTATCCCAGTTTCTACATCTCATCTCAATTGTGTACATTCTCAGTCCCCTTCTGGTTTTAGTCAGTTGGACCTGTACATGAATTCCAGCATTCCCATGTTTCAGCTTTGTGGCTTCAGGAAAATAAACTAATCTTTCAGAGCCTCAATTTCTTCATATTTAAAATAGGAATAACAATACTAACTCAACATATTTTTAAAGCGATTAGATGAAATCAAATATGTAAATATGTATTATACAATTATAATATATACAAATATGTATAATACAAATATGTATTATACAATTTAACTAGATTATGATTATTCTAATGTCAGGCTCTATGTCTCAAATGCCTAGACCAATATCTTGCATATAGGTCTGACTCATTTAACTTCTTATAAGCCTCAAATCCCCTAGAGAAGATAAAAAGAATTCTAACCCATGATCATGAATAACACTATAACCCAAAAAAAGAAGAAACATGATGATCTAAGCCACTAGATGTTTTTCTTTTTTTTTTTCAGAGGAAACAATAAAGACTAAACTACATGCACCCACATCCTCAAATGCCTCATTCTACTCCGGGGTTATATAACCCAATCAATCAGTCAATGCGAATAATACTGAACACAGTACAGGAAACCCATGCTTTATGCCTGGCTCTGCCATTTCATGGTCACGTGAAATGCTGCAATTCTCAGTCCCTCTCAAAAGTTCTGTTGTTTTGATCTATAAAATGGGTATTATCACCTATGCATTCACTTCCAAGTATTGTTTTTTTTTCTTTATAAGTTTATTTATTTTATTTATTTATTTTTTGGCTGCATTGGGTCTTCGTTGCTGCACACGGGCTTTCTCTAGTTGTGTCGAACGTGGGCTACTCTTGCGGTGTGCGTGCTTCTCATTGCAGTGGCTTCTCTTGTTGCGGAGCACGGGTTCTAGGCGTGCGGGCTTAGCTGCTCCGCGGCATGTGGGATCTTCCTGGACTAGGGATTGAGCCCATGTCCCCTGCATTGGCAGGCGGATTCTTCACCACTGCGCCACCAGGGGAGTCCCTCAAGTATTGTTGATGGGATCAAATGAGATGATACAAATACATTTGGCAAACTGAAAAGAAAAAAACAAAAGATGTTTGAAGCCAAACTCCCCTAGTCTTATAAACAAGTTTTACAAAACTTATTGCCAAGTAATGTAGAATGTTTCTACATCTGCAAATACAGATAATAGTATCTACCTTGTAAAAAAAAACTTGGGAGCATTAAAGTTAATATAACACACATTTCATGTTACATAGCAGTTGCTCAGATGTGGTAATATGTATTATAAGACATTATTTTATTATAAAAAATAGAGTGTAGACACAAAAATAACAACTTTGATATTTTAAAAGTTTTCATTATTATGTCTTTAGCATGGGTTTAGTTCTTAAGACAAGTAAATCTATGACCATTTTAACTTTTGAAACTTTGCTTTTCTCATTTATTCTACCAACAGCAATTCATGTAAATCTTTAAATCATCCTCAACGATTCAACCAAGATACTTCACTCTGTCTAGTTAAAAGAGATAGTGTTTAGGTTACCTTTATTTTAGCACCTAAAATGTACCACCTTGCCCAAAGAAATTGGTTCCCATTAGGAACTAAACCTAAGAGGGGGGTCACTGCAGGCAAAGCCTTAGCACCATAATGGATGTGAGCATTTCATATTTTAATGTGGTCAGGTAGGCCATACCCTGCCAGGAGTACTTTATAACCACTTAATATTTCCCAGTCATTTGAATGTAAATAAGCTTGTCAAGAGAATTTGGATAATTTATTTTTATTTTTATTTTTTTAAGCAACCATGTTTGGCAGGCACACTTTCCCAAGATCACCCAGCTTCAATTTTAAATTTCAAAAGCCTCAAATTTAATCCCTTGAGCTGGCCTGGTACCTTGCACCATCTGTTCCCATGGTTTTGTTATAACAGCGAGCACCTGCAGAGTTTTGCAACATTTCAAGCTGATTGTGGACAAAAATCAAAATAATTATAATTTTCATAAAGCAAAGACTTCCATTCAGACACCACAATCCCATCTACATGAATTTTGGGAAACCAATCTTGCTCATAATGTGTTTCGTATGGATAAGGGTAATTTATTTCTATTTTGTTTTTGTAGAAGATCAATCCTTTAAAACACATGTACAATCAATGTGGAATTCTCACACTCCAGTCACATCCATAAAACTCTTGTGTAATCCTAGTCAGTTCTTAGATCAGGGTTTCTTACTGTATTTTGATCAGACAAGGCCATCAGCCAACAGCAATGATAAAGTTAGTCTTCTTTTTGATTGTTTGCACTTTCTGTTGTTTTTTTTGTTCCCTTTATATTAGTAACAGTAAGATAACATGTTGGCTTCAAATATTTTCCACTGTCAATGGAACACAAAAATTCAGGTATTATCCATTAAAGACAAAAAGGCGAAAGATAAAATGAATGCTCCTTCTCTCTGCAATTTTGGGATAGAGAAGTAATTCATGTAAGCTCAAACTTTTGTATTAGAAAGCCTGAACTTTTGGCAGAATCAATGTGCTCTAGTAGCTAAATGTCCCACCAATATGTAGACCATCTAGAAGTCACTAGAGAATTACTCATGCAGGATAAAGAAATATAAGATGGATACCCGAGTATTGACCTTTGCTTTTTGTCTTGGTATTTAGAAAGAAATCTTAATGAGTTGGCAATGATGCTTAGCCTTTCATTTTCTGTTTAAAAACATTATCCTTTATTCACATTGCGTTTCTAAGATTCTTTAAAACCTTAATTTTAGTTTCGTTTGAGTCCATTGATAAGGAGCTAAGTATAAGTTTGACCTAATTTACCTAGATGTTCAAAAAGGAGTAATAATTTTGTAGTATAAACATTAACTCATTAAGACATGATCATATACATGGTAGAGTGTTGGTAAGTAAATTAAGAGTTGTAGCTCTATAATACTGGAGTCCAATCAGTACTACTCAAGGACACCCCCTAAAAGAATATTAACACCTAAGAGAATATACCATTTGTCCACTGGTACCAAATCACTTTTGGCATTGAAAGAGAACAGTAAAACGACCAAATGTGAGCTGTCATTCCTAGAGGAACAGTAGGAATGAACGTGGCACTCAGTTGAGAAGATTAAACAGCAAGGATCTTGTAGAGATGGCTGTGCTGCTGGTGAGTTGGTGATAACTGCAATGCCCAATACAGTGGAGGCAAGTACAGCAAGAACTGACGTGACTGGAGGAGCTTCAGACAAGATACTGCTCAACAGATTAAACAAGAGTTGGTGGTTGCAGAATTGGAGCAGAGTCTGTGACAGAAACACTGGCAACATTTGGAAATATTTTGTAGACAAAAGTATTTTATAGGGGGCTGAATATACAATATCAAGTAACAGGAAGAAATAACGTACTAAATTTGAATACTAATTTTAATGCCACCTCGTTTGCTCTCAAAGCTTGAAGAAATTTGTATTATAGTAATGAGAACATTTTTTAAAATTTTGAATTAGAAATTTTATTTGGAAAGTTGTCATAGACCAACTTAGTTCGATTACTCCGCATATAACTTAACCTGAATAACAGCTTTGTTTCATTGTTCTGTGAGACATCATTAGACCATGGGAGTTCTCTTTTAAGTCTATGTTTCTTGCCTTCCTCATATGAAAAATTAAAAGGTGTTGTTAGTATCTGAGAAGTGCATTCCCATTAAAAGACAGAAAGAAGATAAACACTACTGGTCTGAATAATTATTTTTTTAGATGTAAGCTAATGAATATATCATATACAAAGGTCGTTTCTAAAGTATTTCTAAAGTATTTGTCAGTGAATAGAAAACTGAAATAATCCTTCTGACTCCCAGGACTGGAGTACTAGAAATATTAATAAATCAGAAGCCTGAAGACTTGAACTCTTGTTCCAATTTTCCATTTTTAGCTGAGGGAAATGGAGAGGGTTAGAAAAGTCACTTTTATTGGATTTGTCTTTTTAAATCAAATGACAAGCTTCATGTGGGTAGGGATTATATTTGTTATGTTTATTATATTCCTAGAAAAGTGATAAGTGAGGATTTGGAAAGATGATCTCTTCAATCTTTCTTAACTCCAGTATCCACACAATAATAAGTAATCAGATGTGATAATATACTGCACCACAATACGCTATACTATATCTGAGAAGAGAGTGTTAGAAATGATGGAGTATCTGTTGTCTTTTGTTCTAGAAAAAATTTGCTTAGTGCAGTGAGTCCTTTTACTCAAGACTTTGATTTTTTTTTTCCCCAGTCTGATTGGGTTCCCAAACCATAAACTTATTTTTCATTTTTAATTAGAACCCTGGTTATATGTAGAGCTGTTGTAGATAGTAGGATGTATCAAATGCCAACATCTTAATCATAATATAACAAATGACTCTGTGATACTGTTGTAAGAGTTCAAATCTCCAGTTGTGGCTTGATTTGATAACTGGCTGGAATTGGCTGCGAATCTTCTCATAAGTGACACACTTTCATGTGTCAAGGCTGGTGACATTCACCTCTGAAAATCCCACTCAAATTTTCCCGAATTTTTTAAGTCACAGATAATCCTATATTATGTAATAAAGGATAATTATATAAGGAAGAATTAACACGTTAATAAACACACAAAAAGCCTGTTTAAAAATACCAGGTAAATTGTCATACTGAGTGAAGTAAATCAGAGAGAGAAAGACAAATATCATATGATATTGCTTATATGTGGAATCTAAAAAAAATGGTACAAATGAACTTATATACAAAACACAAATAGAGTCACAGATGTAGAAAACAAATCTACGGTTACCAGGGGGGAAGAGGGGGATAAATTGGGAGATTGGGATTGACATATACCTCCTACTATATATAAAATAGATAAGTAGTAAGGACCTACTGTACAGCACAGGGAACTCTACTCAATACTCTGTAATGACCTATATGGGAAAAGAATCTAAAAAAAAAGTGGATATATGTATATGTATAAGATTAACTTTTCTGTACACCTGAAACTAACACAACATTGTAAATCAACTATATTCCAATTAAAAAAAATAAAAATACCAGGTAAAATTTAAATATATGGTCTGACTGAATTCTGAATTTTATAAATTCTGAATATTTTATGAAAATTAGAAAAATACCTTGTTTTCATTTTTGCCATCATTATAAAATATAGTTGTCCAACATTTTAAATAAGTGATACTAATTTCATATTTTATCCCCCCTATAACCAGTTCCCCCTGTCCCTCTTAAAAAGATTCTTCTGATGGGGCTCTCACTACTCTTGGCCAATGGGAATGCTTAATTAATATAAAAATGAGAATTAATAAATATCAGTAGGGATAATGTGGAATTCTGTGCTTAGTAATTTTGAAACTTTACATTCAAAAGACATGGTAAAGAGATGTCACATTAATTGAGCCATTACAAGTTGTCAAACACTGTGTTAGGTTCTTTCTTATTGAACCTATCCCTATACCGGAGTTAAAACAACTGAGGCTCCCAGAAGTTAAGTAGCATACAACTGGATATCATCCAAACAGATTATGGTCTAAATGCCACATTTGCCCCAGCCCTTGCCTGTCTCCCTGACCCAATCTTGGATCAGCCTTCTCATCACTCTAGTTATTTTGAAATACCATGCTTATTTTTTCCATAGCAGGAACTGGGATTAACTGATCTAGAATAATCTAGCCCCGTATCTTTTCATATCGTACCTGTTCATTATTTGTCTCAGCACCGTATCACCTACACAGGAAGGCTTCTCTTGACCACTCAGTCTAAATAAGGCCCTTAAGACCTGCTTACCCCAGTCTCTCTCTAGCACATCACCTTACTTTATTTTCTTCAATGCACATATTGCTGTCTGTGGTTGCCTTATTTATTAAAAAAAAAAAAATTGTTTGTCTTCCCTGGTAGAATCTAAGCTTCATACAAACAAGAGCCAGGTCTCTCCATTTCCTAGTGGCCAATAAATATTTATTGAGTAAATCAATGAATAGAAGCTCCGAACTTTTAATTATACCATTCCTGATCACATGGCAATTATTAGCTATCAGTTTGACTTCTTTTACTTATGACAGCATACTGAGACTTTGACCGCATACTTTAAGTGCAGACAAGTTTATAGTCTTTCATCCCCCCTGATATTAATACTTAGAGAAACAATTCAACAGTAAAATCAACAAATGATAAGAATCCAAATTTAGGATACTGAAAAGAAAAACACCAAGGTAAATGTTTAGAAAGACACAAGTCTATTAAACCACACAGTTCATCTCTAAAAGTTATATATTTATTATAGGTTGAATATGTACATGATACCTAAATTAAAAAAAAAAATCTGGGATTCGAAGCTTTCATACTATGTGAGAAAACTTGCACAAATAAACGTTTTTGAATTACTATTGATCACAACGTTAAAATTAAAATCTAAAGCAACTCTGATTATTTAAGGCAGTACATAGTCCCTTGATTGATATTTTGAATTTGTATAATGGACCTATCAATGATTAGGGTATAGCACAATTTTTAAAAATTTGTATTATTACAAATAATTTGTAATTATTTGTTTTAGTGACTATTTAGTGCTGGTCCATCTGACAAAACTGATTTTGAATCAATTTGGAAAATGAATCAAAGTATTATATTATTTCTCGTATAGTACACTCCCAATATTAAGCATTATATTTTTTAAATATATGCTTTTACTGCTTTTTTGTACAATGTGTGCATTAGGTATTTGGAAGTGAATTGTAAATTTTGTTATTACGGAGGCATTAAATAAACATAATATTTTATTTTGAAATAAGTGTAGAATTCAGATAAACTTTCATCTGTCTCACTACAGCATGACCGCTTTTTATACTGAAAGTCTTAATGATGTCTTAATACCAAAGAGTGGTTTCAGGTTAAAGTGTGCTACAAGTGCTTCTGCTTTATCAGAATTTCCTTTTAGGATTTATTGAGAGGGAGACATTCAGAGTGTCGTAAAAAAATAAAACTGATGCTTTGTTGTTGTTGGGCTATAAACACTGTACTTTGGTTGGTTATAATGCTACCAAAATCCACACAGTACTTAATTTATCTAACCTTCTGATAGTGAATGAACAAAGGTAAAAATAACAGGCTAGTTATAAACTAGTACTATGGTGATGACACTGTGAATTATTTAAAAAGGGCATATTCAGTGTGACCATAGAGCCATCAATCATAATAGACACTGATGAGAAAAAGAGGTTTCAGTCACTTCCTATCTGCAAGGAGAACAATTCTATCTCACAGGTAGCTATGAAGTGCTGGGTGACCTGATGTCACTTGCATTGTTGCTCTACCCTTTGAACGGAGCGAGTAGATTCTCTCAATATTAGAATCGAATGAGTAAATAAATTCGCAGTTCACTGCCACTCTCCTTCTGAGTGCACACTTCAATTTGTCTAACAATAGAGAGGACAGAAAAGCAGAAATCTCTTAAAGCGCAGATGAATTTTTTATGGAATGTTCAAATCCAGCTGCAAAGGATAGGGTTTTAAATGGTAGCAGACACTCTTTTAGAGGGAGCCCCAAGAGACGAAATCTTTTGGAAGTGTTTTGTACTGAATTCATTCCTTTCCACGTACACATATGTAGCTTTTCTTCTTCTGAAGCCCTGCTTTTACTAAATTGTTCCACCTTCTAGTTCACATTGATCACTGATATGCCAGATAAAAACACTTCCTTTATCTTTAATATACAGAATTTCAATTTTAAGTAAGAACAGTTTTTAAAGTGCATGTGTGTAATACTGCTGTATTTGCCTCCTTCGATAGGGAAATTAAGTTTGCAGGGGAAGAAAGAGGTGGCTGGTTAAGAAATTTTTTTAAAACATATTAATAATTTTAACATTTTTTCCATTCAGGTGATCAGAATAATTTTGATTACCACAATTTCTCACCTCAGGTTCTACTTGAATGTTAATATTGCGTGCATTAGTTTATATTATTTAAATTTTTGAATATCACTTTTCCCCAGTCACAGAATCCTACAAAATCCTTTGGCATTTACAAACCACAGAGCTACAAAAATGTGCATTTTTTGGGCTTCCCTGGTGGCGCAGTGGTTGAGAGTCCGCCTGCCGATGCAGGGGACACCGGTTCGGGAGGATCCCACATGCCGTGGAGCGGCTGGGCCCGTGAGCCATGGCCGCTGAGCCTGCGAGTCCGGAGCCTGTGCTCCGCAGCGGGAGAAGCCACAACAGTGAGAGGCCCGCGTACCGCAAAAAAAAAAAAAAAAAGTGCATTTTTTTTTCTGTATGGCTATATGGTAAAATCCACTACTTCACTCTAGCATATTCACATTTTATGGCATAAACCCATGAATGATATGAATGTTTCTTTGCAAAGATTCTCTTAAAAATTAGTGAATGTAGCTAAATAAGCTTTCCTCCTCTACCTCTATCCTCCCTCGGCCCTCCTCCACCCACCAGTCATTACCCCTCCCTATTAGAGTGGAAATATGAAACGTGTTTGCATTGCATTCGGCATTGCAGTGTAGTCTCTTGAAGCCTGTACACTACTCATTTTTATTCACTTTTCCTCTGTAATATATTCTGGAAGCATCTTCATCTCAACCTAACCTCCAGAACTACTTTAAAAACGTGTACCACCACTTAATTGTTAATAACAGGTAAATCAAAGGTAAAAGATAACTAATTAATTTTCTAGCTCAGTTTTATTTTACTGTTACTGTTTTGAGAAAATATAACAAAACCCCATTAGTGTTAAGGTAAGCCCATGAAACAACATAATATAATGCAAGAAAGACATTTAATAGTGTAGAGGAATGTTAAATTACTAATTAACTCCAAGTTACTGTATAAGAAAGCATAGTAATTTACAGGATTATTGCAATATGCAGCTTGGATTGCCATGAGGGTCAGCTAAGGAGCATTTCTTTCTCTTTCTCCCTTTAGTGTGGTGGTTACTGTAAAAATCTTCTCACATTAAAACGCACTGTCCTACCCACAGTTCATTGCTGCTAATTAGCAGCAGTTGAGATTTTGCTAGCAGTGATTTTTTTTTTTTCTATGTTAAGCTGCCAAATGTTACCAACTGCTCGAGATTCTCCATGCACAAAGTGTCCAGCTGCCCGGCTTTCACCACAAGGCTGTGTCTTTCAGCTGTTTCCTGTCAACTTTAACACCTGTGCGAAGAAAACAAATCCGATTGTCTGTCCTGCCTTTTGTGATGGGAAGGTTATCAAAAGTGCTCTGGGTATTTCGGCTCATGCTTATCATCTACTTCTAGAAAATTGCATTGAACACACACACACGCACACACACACACACACACACACCTTTTTATTTAAGCACCCAGTTGAGACCAGTGGCTCTCTGAAACTTAAATCACTGCCATATCTGCTAT
This sequence comes from Delphinapterus leucas, assembly GCF_059928025.1. Classification (NCBI taxonomy): domain Eukaryota; kingdom Metazoa; phylum Chordata; class Mammalia; order Artiodactyla; family Monodontidae; genus Delphinapterus; species Delphinapterus leucas. The sequence goes on along the minus strand of NC_143136.1, from coordinate 75,484,913 downwards.
GTCAAAGTCAAGTGTTTTCACAGTCTATTTAAACTTTTATTTAAGCAATAAGGCTTGGGAAAGTCATCTTTTAGTTTTACCTAAATATATAAGAAGAATGCCATAACTTTGATTAATAATTGATTAAATCAACCATTCCTACATCAAAGACAGGAAGAAGAGCTCTTTGCTGAAAGGCTAGACTATCAAATGGGACTTTGTTGTCTTCAACATCTCTTTAGAACTGCAGCATTACAGAGTAAGATGAACATTAATTTTTGAGGTCTTATATAATCATATAAAATAAAATTGACTCCTTTTTCTCCTTAATTAAACACTAGTAGTGTTAAAACACTATAAATTTAGAAATAATCATACAGCCTAATCATTTCCTGTCAGTTCCATTGGCTTTATGACTAATTTATATTTAACCTTCTTGGGAACCTACCATCAGAATGTACTTTTTTAAAAAATTCAAAGCAACTGTCACTGGTATCTTATACCTGTGCAAAGGGGAATCAGGACTTAACAATGTTTTAAAACTCAAAGATGATATATAATGGACTGTACTGTTTATATGATTTAGTAGCAAAATAGCCCCTGCTTTCTTATGATTACAGAGCAACTGATAAATTCCTAGCTCATTTGTTCCTATTTTCTATTTATAGTGATAAATTTAATGTTAAAAATAATTGTAATTGTATAAATGTGCATGTATTTACATTAATATTAGCATTACAATATATTTAATTAGGCAATCAGAATTGAAAGGGGACTGATTTTGGTCTATATGTTATATCTGTTTGATACTATTATTTTCTTTACTTTTCGATTGAAATATTTTAACTGAATTTGTTCTTCCTTCATTTGTACTTTAAAAAGGCAAAAGGATTGTAAAATTTACCTATAACATGAGTATAAAATTCATTGTCCCGACAGGAATGAATCCCCACAGACTGTGATCAAAACTGTAGCCCTAGGGTAACACAGAACGAGTGTCAACTACATTTTGCTGTTAAGTTTCACAAAAATGCCCTCTGGGAATTTCAATCACAATATTCTGAATCTATATTTATGTAACGGTTACAAAAAATAATAGAGAGGGCACATCAAAATTATACATGCTTGAATTTCAGAACCATAATTTTGTAATTTAAGAACAAAATATTCTTTGAATTTTCCTTTTTTATGAAAAAGGAATGATAAAGATATTATTCAGTTTTCAAGACTATATTACCAGAGATTTAATGTCAAATTCCTGTTAATATAACTTTCTTCTCCCTGAACTATTAGAAATTTATTCAGTCAGAATTATCAAATAAGCACATAGGTAGGTCAGTATCACTATGATTACTGATCAAATACTTTTTTTTTCTTCCTTTCTTCACCCTCTGCATGTCTGCACTTGGAGAAAGAGACACCTCGTAGAGAGATGTGAAAACTTGCTCTTTAATTCATACCACCACAGATGATTTTACAGGCACCGGTAAGAAAATGTACAAAAAGAAATTATTTAAAGCCAATAATTGATTCTAACTTGTTCAAGTGCCTGATTTTTCATAACTGAATAAAGGCCTTCAGATTATGAGCAGGACTTTGAAAAGTGGGTTAACCTCATTGAACCTCAGTAGTTCAGTCTGCATATGGGGATAATGACACCTATTTTGTGTCATTGTTGATGAATAGTCTCAGTTTTAACTAGGCGTATAGAAAGGTTTTGTAAGTTTCTGGTGCGTTGAAGATGATCTGGATACAGAAGCAATCAAACTCCATGAGCCAGGGCTGGCCATGCTCTCCCTGATTTTTCTTTATCAAATCTTACATAGGAAAGGTTGAATAGAATGAACTCTTTCAAGCTGTGGTATGACTGACTGAGGAAGATGAAAACTTACTCTTCCAAAAGACATAACAGTGTATGAGGTAAGACTAATTGATCAGTTGAGTGTCTACAAAATTATCCTGTGCAGGTGGATAGGTTGGGAGTGGGGTTAGATGTTTGGAACTGATTTCTCATAGCACCATTAAAATGTCACTGTAGAATCCTACCAGTAACATCACCCCTTCTCACACACATGCCTGTAAATTTGACTTTTTAAAAAGACTCTCCTGTGTTAGTCAGAAATTATTTTCTCTGAGGTGTTATTAAAATGTGACAAATTATTATTTTATGGGCTTTGTAGGGGAATAGAAAACAATTAAAAATAACTGCTAAAAAAGTAAATATGTGTGGCATGAAGAGCCCATGGACAGATGATAATCTCTGCTTGGATTATTTGCTGTAAGATGTGAATATGTTGTCTTTAGGGGAAAAAAGTGCCACTGAATAAGCTTTGATTCTATTCTCAAACACTCATGTCCCCAAATAATCGATCTATGTAATCCTGCATAGTACTAGCTATGGTATATTTCTGCATAGGCCCAAGTACCAACTAGTTACTAAGGACCTATAAAGGAGAAATAATATAATCCTGACTTCACATAAAAAATAAATAGCAATGCCAAGCAACATTAAAAAGATGCTGTAATAACAAATGATGATGATGATGGCCACCATTCATGAAGCACTTACTAGATGCCTAACCATTTATTCCTTCAACAAATGGTATGAATTTCCGACTCTGTGCCAGACGTCGGTCTAGATGCAGGAGTAAAAAAAGCAACTAACAAAACAGACAACATGTCTGCTTCTTAAACTTATAATGGAGGGAGAGGAGCAATGAATAAAAATAAACACACAGAGATAAATACTGCAACTAAGATAAACATTTTAATCCACATTCTGCGGATGAGAAAACACAGGCAGAGTGGTGACGTCATCTGTCCACACTCCAACAGCTGGTGTAATGGCAGAGCTGAGAGTCAATGTATATCTTTGTGCTACATTACACTGTATCTCAGAAAAGACCCACCACAGGTAAAGTGGTGAAAAAGATGGCTTTATGTTGGAATTTGATCATGATTTCTTTTTTATTTTTAACATCTTTATTGGAGTGTAATTGCTTTACAATGCTGTGTTAGTTTCTGCTGTATAACAAAGTGAATCAGCTATATGTATACATATTTCCCCATATTCCCTCCCTCTTGCATCTCCCTCCCACCCTCCCATGATTTCTTGAACAAGGAAATCTCTGGCTCTATTCTTGAAGGAGGCAAAGCATTGAGATAGAATTCACATCGTGCATAATCAAATGTATAGCCAAGACATAGATTGGGTTGTGTTTGGAAGACAGGAGATTAATTTGGGACAATGGAAAGGAGAAGGATAAAAGGAGAAGGCAGGTAAAGTTCTGGTTGGAAGAACCTGTGTGATCAAGATTCTTGTTGGAAGAATCTTGACTATCCTGCCTGTAATCCTTAGACACATGAAATGTTTTAAATCAAGGGGAATCCTGATAGTTGTGTTATAGGATGAGTAACCTGGTCACTGTGAATGTAAAAAAGGCTGAAGGAGTGAGAGTTTACATGTTAGGGTGTCTAGTTAAAAGGCTATTGTAATAGTGTGAAAATGAGTTAGGGTGATTGCAGTAGAATAAAACAATGCAGAAAATTTACCAATAACAACTAGAAAAAATGATGAACAGATAGGATTTGGGGTAGGGGGAGCAAATGAGAAGGAATAAAGCAAAAGATGGAGAGATCCTACAGCTGGAGAAGAGTGGAGCTACCTAAAAAATTAGAAGCCAGGAGTGAGGCCAATTTACAGAGGAGATATTAGGTTTTAGAGGTACTGAAACGGAAATGATCAGGTCAGACTAAGTCAGCAGCCTATATTCTTTACCCTTCCTCCCTGCCATCAACTGTACCTGATCTTTTCCAGGCCACCTCAAAGTTCTTCCCAAGAAAGAGAGGCCCTTTTGTTAACACACTGAAAACCAGAAGAGGCTCATCTGATTCTTGAGAAATTCTTCCTATAGCAAGTCAACTTTGATCAAACCCACCCCACTTGAATCATTTTTTATTTGTATACCAAAATCTCATCAGAGATGCTGGTAGACATAATTTTCTATTGTGGTCTTATTTTATTGCACAAAACATGTAAGACACAAGAAATAAAAAAGATAGAAAGATACATTTCACAATATCAATACCAAAACACATGAATTGTGTTTCTTTGTATCTTTGTTCACATTTTGTTATGATAGCAATGTTTTACATAGTTGTATCCAGTGTAGATGGAATTTTGCATTCTGATCCTGAAAAGGAAGCGGTCATTTAGGATCAGGTAGGCTGGGGAAGGTGAGAGCTGAGAGTAACCAGTTCCTGTCTTCACTCCCACTTCAGGAGGAGGCCAACAGCTGGAATTTTGAGATGCAGCCTCATCAAAATTTTGACTGCTCAGGCAATAGTAGAGAAAATCTCAAAGGAAATACTTCTAATGGACATCACCTAGTTTCCTGAGCAAAAGCGACAGTCTAGGGGAAAAATAAAAAGACTTTTCCAACTCCACTTGCGGAGAAGTTGGAAACTATTGTGAAGTATCTCAAATGACTATTAAGACATCCCTCTACTCTTCTGGTATTACACAAACACATTGACATGTTGATTTTTTTTTTCAAGTCTCTATAAGTATCTTCCAAAAAAATTATCGAGAACTACCCTATCTTAAGTAAATGTTATTGAATATAATTCAACTTTTTATCATTAGTTTAAAATCTCAAAACATCCTTTACTGTTCTGAATTGTTATTTAGCTCTTTGTTCAATTTTTCAAGGTTTTTTTTTTCATTTCCTTTGTGGACATATTAATTTCAATTTTAATATTCTACTTCCTTTACTTCTAAAGCCTACAAAATTGCTTCAAGTCTAATCTGGTAAGATATGGTTAAACTCTCACCACCGCCCTAAATTGGATTTAAATGGAAAGATGGATGGTATATCAATTAGAGCTCTCTGGGAGGTAAGGGGAAGAGGGAGTGGGGGCTTGGGGGGATTTGTATGGTGCAGCCTGTAGGCTGAAAACTCAGGCAAGGGTTAATGCTGCGAACTTGGGGCAGAATTTCTTCTCTGAGAAATCGCAGTTTTCCTTTCAAGGTTTTCTAGCTGGTAAGATAAGCCCCACCCACATTATAGAGAGCAATCTTCTTAAAGTCAACTGATTATAGATATTAACCACATCTACCAAATAGCTTCACAGCCACACTGAGATTAGTGTTTGATTAAATAATAGGGCGCTATAGCTTAGTCAGCTTTACACATAAAACTATTATAGATGGATTTTACAAACTGCTTTTATGACAGTTCATGGGTTTTCAAAGAGTAATTCATTGAAAAAATATTCATTGAGGGACTTTTATGTGCCAGGAACTAGTATGGATACGACTTTACAGATATGAAGAAGACTAAGATAAAATCCTGGCCTTCAAGGAACTTACAATTTTCTTAAAAGATAGCTATATGAATAAATTAATATAATGCAACTTGACAAATGTTAGTTTTATGTACAAGCCATGTAATGTTGGTGCATAGAGGAGGGAAAACTTCTCCCAGGCAGTTGGTTCAAGGAAGGCTTCCTGGAGAGCCTGACGTTTGAACAAATCTTTAAGAATTTACTGAGCAATACTCATTGAAACCTGTTATGCCAGGTGCAATTCTAGGGGCTGGGAGTTGATAGAAAAGATCTCAATTTTATTTATAAAGCTAATGTTCCATGGGGAGATTGGTGAGACAGATAATAAAATAAGCAACGAATAATTAAAATCCCTCTTAATGATTAGAGCTAAAATTTATCAAGATTATGTGATACAGCCTCCTATTTGCTGCTTTAATATTTGAGTTGAGACATAAAAGGCAAGAAGAAAAGAAAAGTGAAAAGGCATTTCCAAGCATAGGAGGCAGCAGGTGCAAAAGCATGCAACAGTCACAGCCAGAGCAATAGAAAAGGACTTTGATTAAAATCTGGGTTTGAAAAAGACTTGATCTAGTCTGTCACATTATATTTACATTAAATTTAAATATTAAATACTACCTTTTAATTAGTTTAAAACATTTCCTTGGTTTTAAATAGTAGCTGGGTTTTATCTCTTGTTTTTCATCTTCTTTCCACTATTCTTAAAATGTTGCACTAATGTGTGAATTTTCTACACCTGGATTACAAACTCTTAAGCCATTAGAAGTCATTTTATGTGGTGCACGGTTGAAGCATTCATTGCACACTAACTACACATTGTTGAATGATGAGAGGATGGATGGTGGAGGCAGAGAATGGCTCCAAAGATAAAGCCCTGTCCTAATCCCTGGTACCTATGACTATTACCTTATAAAGTTTTGGCAGATGAGATTAAATTAAAGATCTTGAAATAAAGAGACTGCCCTGGATTATCCGGCTGGGTCCTAAATGCCATCACAAATGCCCTTACAAGAGAGATTCAGAAGCACATGGAGCTTCCCTGGTGGCGCAGTGGTTGAGAGTCCGCCTGCCGATGCAGGGGACACGGGTTCGTGCCCCGGTCCAGGAGGATCCCACATGCTGCGGAGCGGCTGGGCCTGTGAGCCATGGCCGCTGAGCCTGCGCGTCCGAAGCCTTGCTCTGCAATGCGAGAGGCCACAATAGTGAGAGGCCCGTGTACGGCAAAAAAAAAAAAAAAAAAAAAAGAAGCACATAAGGTGCAGAAGAGGAGACCATGTGACCATGGTGGCAGAGATTGGAGTGATGTGGCCGCAAGTCAAGAAATGCCAGCAGCCACAAAAAACTGGAAGTCAAGGAGCAGAATCTCCCCTAGAGCCTGCAGGGGGCTTGTGGCCCTGCCAGCACCTGGCTTTTGACCAAGTGAAAGTGATTTCAGACTTCTGGCCTCCAGAACTGAGAGAGAACAAATTGCTGTTGTTTTTAGACACCAAATTTGTTAGTCATTTGTTCCAGCATCCACAGGAAACGAATACAATGGATTTTCAGCATATTAAACAACAGTAGAAATGTGGTTTTATCAACACCTACTGGCCAGAGTCTTCCTCTGAAGCAGAAGACAATACCATGTTGCCTGGGTAGCACTGCCCGCCTCAACTCCTGCCATGCTTTCAGCAATGCCAACAGATTCTGGGAATGTACGTACACATAAAATGCCATTGACATTTTGAATATTCTGATCTGGACCTATTAGCCATTCTACTCTAGATATATTGATGACAAACTAAATATATCTTCATGTTAACCCTATGCTAGAGATTTTTAAACATTCCAGCAAAGACAAACAGAAATTATTCCCCATTATTGATGTCCGAGTGTGCTACCCACACTGACCTTAAAAATTAAAACCTGTAACACATTTCAAATCATATTAAATTGTATGTTACATATGATCTTAAAAACATTTAGGAGGAGTTTATTTTCTAGGGGTTCATAGTATTACATATGTACATAGAGTATATACATACATACATATATGTGTGTGTGTATATATGTGAAGTTGTTGATGAATCTTGGTATTATTAAACATACTACTATGTTAAAAAATGTAACTAACCAAAATGAGTCCACATATTCTGAAGAATGAAATTTAGCTTATGGCCTCAAGGTTTTATCTTATAATCTCTTAGTTTCAATGTCTATACCTCAACCAAATCAGGGAACCAGTTGAACTAACATGCTTATAACTAAGTACATTTACCACTAATTACATTAAGCACAAATTCATCTTAAAGATTTGTAAATTGTTTTCACTGTTTTTCTCAGAAAGACGTAGTTACTTTGATGGCATGTTAATGAAGCCTGAGAAATTGTGACTGTATGTTCATGAAGGTATATATGTATAATAATTGTTGAATTGGTCTTTCATATTTGGATTTTTTACATATGTATCTGCTTTAAGAAATACAATAACATAAGATCTTAATTTAATAAAGCCAATATACAGGAGAGATACATTATAAACCATCGACCTTTATGTTGATCAAAGGGACTTGTTGATCATCTGGTCTAACACCTTGTTTTTTTTGCTGTACGCGGGCCTCTCACCATTGTGGCCCCTCCCATTGCAGAGCACAGGCTCCGGACGCGCAAGCCCAGCGGCCATGGCTCACGGGCCCAGCCGCTCGGAGGCACGTGGGATCCTCCCGGACCGGGGCACGAACCCGTGCCCCCCTGCATCGGCAGGCGGACTCTTAACCACTGCGCCACCAGGGAAGCCCCTAACACCTTCTTTTAATAAAAGACGGGACTAAGACTCAGAAATGTAAGTGATTAGACCAAAGGCACATTGCAAACCATTGGACAAGACGGGAACAGAACCCAAGTTTTCTGACTCCTGATTCAAGACACTTCACAAGCCCCAGGACTGGTTATTTCCATTGTCCAATATAACTGGTATTGGTTAACAATATGTTGGTATAAGTTAACTCTTTAAGTGGCTTAAGGAGGAAAAGCAAAGAAGCAAAATAGAGTGAAAGTGATGGAAACCAACTGGAGATCAGTCTAAATTAAAAAGATATCGTGATTATAAATAAAATATATTCTCTGAACATATATGACTAAAATCAATTTTGAAATATGGAAAATCTATTTGATCTTTCAAAGCAGATTCAGAATTTAAAATATTAGATTTTAAAACATCAAAAATTAGTCAAGGTTTAGATTTTCTAATAGTATCAGTCCTTATTAATAAGAAGTATGTAGAAATTATTTTAATCCTCTTTTATGTTGATCCTAAAAAATTACAGTATACTCTGAAATAGTCTCATTTACCTTATTAATCCATTAAAGATGTATGGTCCATTATGTGTATGTATATTGAAAGGGAACATATTTCAAAAATAAACGACTTAGTTTCCACCTTTACTTTGAAAAATCACAACTCCCTGACTCTATTTTCTCATCTATAAAATGGGCTTTTGAGAGCATCCAAGTAACTAATTTGCAATTATAGCAAGAATTCATATACAAAAGTGCTCTGAAATCTGTCAAGAGCTCCATGTGTGATGTGTGTGTGTGTGTATGTACTTGTGGTAATGATTTTTATTCGTTTGGCTGACAGGATATAGTGGGGCAAAAAGAAAGGACATAATTATTAAAAAGCAAGAATGCTTCCTTCAGTGAAAAGTAGATTTAAAGTGAGAAATGACTATATTATTCAAAACTACAGCTACTGCTTTGCACTGTCAGGGAAATTAATATCTCCAAGAGTTACATGTGGAAAAAATGCTTAAATAAATGATTGGGGGTAGATAGCTATGTACTCTGACTTATGAGAGATGGGGTGACTTTTAAAATGACTCAGATTCCAAAAACAACTGACTCCATTTCTGCAATCTGTGTTTCATTTTGTACAAAACAAAACAATTAATATAGTCAAGAGCAAAATTGCAAACCTAACGGCATAGGACTGGGAGCCAGGGGACCCAGGTTCTACTCCTTGGGCCTTTCTTGCTCTAGATGTGACCTTGAACAAATCACTTAATCCTCCTGGGCTTCAGCCCCATCACTTCCAACATGAAGGGGGTCTAAGGTCCCTTCCAGCTTTAACACTTCATGACACTATGAGTCCAGTTCTTAGCTTCTCTATCACCATATTTGACACTTTTGTTGACATACTGTCAGAACACTTCACACATTTCCCGAAAGCCATAACAAAGCATTATCAGGTCATTAACACAGATTTTTAAGAGAAACTTTAAAATATCTTTCACTGGATATTTGTTATAGCACTTATGTTTATGCTATTAGATTCCTTAGTGAAGATATAAAGGTGTAGATATACATCTAAAAAAGTCAACCTTGTTAAATTCATACACTATGAAGAATAAAGTTGTAATACAGTTATGCGTGACAAAAATAGCCATCTACTTTTCCACAATGAGCAAATAATTACTTAATTAAAAACTAAGAGAAGAAAAAAGAAAGAAAAATATTTTTAGCCTTACGAAAGTTGTACCCATTTCTTACATAGCCCTATTTCTTTTACCATTCCTTCCATAAACAGTTGACATATACCCATACGTCTCATGGCACGTGTGTGTGTGTGTGTGTGTGTGTGTGTGTGTGTGTGTCTGTATGTGTGTACCTCAATTACATCTAATGTTTATGGAGCATTAACTGTCCCAGACATCAGTCTACCCACCTTTCTTATGCCCCTCAGTACCCCCGACACCCCTGCGTGCATTCTCGTCACTACCAGATACTGAAGGAGCTGTGTTCCTGAAGGCATTTTCTGAGTCCTTTTTCTGTAACCAGGAAAACAACCTGTGCCTACAATGGTGGGTTATTATAGTCAGCAGTTTACCTGACCTCAGGCAGGTCTAAAGATCTCTTTCTCTAGGCCATTTAAAAATTCTTTCCTTCTCCCTATCCTGCCCCCTCCAGCTTGATCCAGATCTTCTCCACCCTTCCGACAAGACATAACTTTACTCATCCTAACATACTTGACAATATCTCAGAGATTGTGCCTGCGTGTTAGTATACTATTCTCAGTCATAATGCTTTCCAAATTGGTGCTGAACAGTGGTTTTGCCATTCTCTCTACAGTATTTAGTTTTAAAAAACGAACACATCATTAGTATATATCACTTTTAGAAATAAGAGCTACCGCTAAACCCAGGTGGAAGAGAATCAGAATATTAATTATTTATTTATGCTTTTCATACAAGTAACACGAGTGAGTGATGAAGTATTTCTCTGTGAGCACATGCTAGAATCCCTGTGCAGGCTGTTTAGCCTGTATCCTGGGTCTGGGCAGAACTGAACTTAAACCTCAGAATGATAGCAATCTGCCGTTTTCTTAAAAATATCTCAAGAAAGGGGTTGCCTTACTCTCACAGATGAATTACCTTAGAGCACTTCAGTGAAGAAAGGAAGACGTATTATTTAGCAACTCTCTAAATTATAGTAAATGGGCTTAAATTTATTAATTGATTTTATCCATTTTACTTTGAAAAAGTAAATAAAGTAGAATAAATGAGCCATATAGTTCCAGCCCACTAGCTATTTTAAGCCAAACTACAAATTAATGAGGTGATTAAGGAAAAAACAGTGAAAGGAGGAAAAAAGAGGCCTTAAATACTTCATCTGGATGAACACAATTGTAAACACTTTTTTTATTCTCTTACATGAAAATAAGAGTACTTATTCCAATGTACACTCTGCCCCCTGTGCACTGCCATCTAGTAGGGACTCTTTGAGTGACAGCCTTGGTCCCCAGAGTCAACCTTTCCCTGACACCCCAGCAGGTGATCTGACAAATCACCACCAGTGGGCCTGCAGGACCTGCTCCAGCTGAGGAGGCCTCCCTCACAGTTTCTCCCCTTATCCCACTGTGTGTACTTTGAGGCAGCAAGAAAGGAAACAAGCTATAATAGCAGAGACACATCTCATGGAAAGTACTAGGCCACAATCGAAGTGGCAGAGGCTTCATCGTCAATCAACACCATTTCCTCTTCTTTGGAGCAAACCTAACACAGTTAACTTGGGCAATCATCCCCTACTGGTACAAGTCAAGTAGGTCCAGAGAGTCAAATCTGCAGTTTGTAAATAATCCCAAGTATAGGCAGAAGGCTAGCATAGTTACCTCTCCCTTTACATTCAAAGGGATCTTCACATTCAAAAGCTCCCGTATGGACAAATGATAATGCACATTGGAAAGACCAGGGCAGCTGCATTTTTCTAATTAATGTTATTACTAATAAGGCTAATCATTAATTCTATCTTAAAAAAATAAAACTGAAATTAAAAAGAAACGCAAACTTCTGCCTAAAAGTAGCGCCAGCTGCGTGTTGTATTAGGAATCATTCCAGCCTTCCTCACGCTGCAAGTTTCTCCACAGAATAAAACATTTGCGGGCTAACGTGGACCTGATGTTGCTGTTCTAGTCAGAGGGTCAAACATACTGAACCTACTGCCCGAGCCAAGTTTGAAGGAAATATTAGAAAGCACAGAAAGTAAAACTTTACGGTGAGCTATAAGTACTCATAAATACACTAAAATTTACCGTTCATTATGCTCCTGTTTTGTCCTTCTTGCCAAAGTCAAAAAGCACACACGCCTTCATTTTAAAAGACATTTACTGTACATTAGGAAACAAGCCACATAGTGGTTCAAAACACTGCCAATTCTCAGCAGGTCAACTAGGTGCTGATTGCAGATTTAAACTAGGTTCATCCTTCTCAGTTTCACATGTAAACATTGGATTTTGAATGCAGGATGCAGGGTGTGTGTGTGTGTGTGTACTTTTAAATCACACTCTAAAATCACTATTGCCAGAAGCTATCTCATCATTCAAATAAATGACAGAGAAATTGCTAGTAAGAATTTTCGGTTTTCTAGTCTCATAAACTATGTAAAAATATCCCCTAAAAATGGAACTAGAGCATCTATGACAATGATACTAACCATAGATCCTTTATACAGCTCTGGATTCATTACATAAAATCAATTTTTAAAAGGTTCTAACATAAGACATTTTTATTTTTAGCATGATGTTTTAATATTACTTCAGATATAAACTTATTTCTTTCATATAGAGATATTTCATGAATTTGTTTTTAGTTCAATTCTGTCTAATGAATGTACTCTATAAAAATAAGACTCATATGAAATTGAAGATATTTTAATTGCATAATATATTGAAGAAACACAATAAGCATATGACATAGAGCTTTGCTTAATGTTTGATCCAGAGACCAGCAATATTGGCCTCTCCTGAGAGCTTGTTTAAAAAAGTCCCCCTCCAGAACTACTGAATCAGAATTTGCATTTTAACATGGTTCATCTGTGATTCTTGTGGATGCTAAAGTTTGGAAGACACGGATATAAAAC